>NW_024061606.1:58217-80792 GCF_016432855.1 Salvelinus namaycush | reverse complement strand
TTCTCTATTATATATGACAGACCAAGCTAGATTACTGTCTCTATTATATTATGACAGACCAGCTAGATCTACAGTTCTATTATATTATGACAGACCAGCTGATCTACTGCTCTATATATTATTATGACAGACAGCTGATCTACAGTTCTATTATATTATGACAGACCAGCTAGATCTACAGTATCTATTATTTATAAGACAGATAGATCTACTGTCTCTATTATATTATTAACAGACCAGCTAGATCTAAGTCTCTATTAATATGACAGACCAGCTATACTAATGCTTCTATTATATTATGACAGACCAGCTAGATCTAACTGTCTCTATTATATTATGACAGACCAGCTAGATCTACTGTCTCTATTATATTATGAACAGACCAGCTAGATCTACTGTCTCTATTATATTATGACAGACCAGCTAGATTACTGTCTCTATTATATTATGACAGACCACTGATCTCTGTCTCTATATATATATGACAGACCACTGATCTACTGTCTCTATTATATTATGACAGACAGCTAGATACTATGTCTCTATTATATTATGACAGACCAGCTAGATATACTGTCTCTATATATTATGACAGACCAGCTAGATCTACGTTCTATATATTATGACAGACCAGCTGATCTAATGTCTCTATTATATTATGACAGACCAGCTAGATCTACTGTCTCTATTATAATGACAGACCAGCTAGATCTACTGCTCTATATATTATGACAGACAGCTGATGTACAGTATCTATATATTATGACAGAACAGCGATGATCTACAGTATCTCTCTATTATACAGACCAGTAGATCTATGTCTCTATTATATTATTACAGACCAGCTAGATCTACTGTCTCTATTAATATGACAGACCAGTAGATCTAATGTCTCTATTATATTATGACAGACCAGCTAGATCTACTGTCTCTATTATATTATGACAGACCAGCTAGATCTACTGTCTCTATTATATTATGACAGACCAGCTAGATCTACTGTCTCTATTATTATTATTACAGACCAGCTAGATTACTGTCTCTATTATATTATGACAGACCAGCTAGATCTACTGTCTCTATTAATTATGATATTATGACAGACCAGCTAGATCTACTGTCTCTATTATATTATGACAGACCAGCTAGATAACTGTCTCTATTATATTATGACAGACCAGCTAGATCTACTGTCTATATATTATTATGACAGACCAGCTAGATCTACTGTCTCTATTATATTATGACAGACCAGCTAGATCTAATGTCTCTATTATATTATGACAGACCAGCTAGATCTACAGTGTCTATTATATTATGACAGACCAGCTAGATCTACTGTCTCTATTATATTATGAAAGACCAGCTGGATCTAATGTCTCTATTACATTATGACAGACCAGCTATATCTAATGTCTCTATTATATTATGACAGACCAGCTAGATCTACTGTCTCTATTATATAATGACAGACCAGCTAGATCTACTGCCTCCTTTATATTATGACAGACCAGCTAGATGTACAGTATCTATTATATTATGACAGACCAGCTAGATCTACTGTCTCTATTATATTATGACAGACCAGCTAGATCTAATGTCTCTATTACATTATGACAGACCAGCTAGATCTAATGTCTCTATTATATTATGACAGACCAGCTAGATCTACTGTCTCTATTATATTTTGACAGACCAGCTAGATATACTGTCTCTATTACATTATGATAGACCAGCTAGATCTAATGTCTCATTATATTATGACAGACCAGCTAGATCTACTGTCTCTATTATATAATGAGAGACCAGCTAGATCTAATGTCTCTATTATATTATGACAGACCAGCTAGATCTACAGTATATATTATATTATGACAGGCCAGCTAGATCTACTGTCTCTATTATATTATGACAGACCAGCTAGATCTAATGTCTCTATTATATTATGACAGACCAGCTAGATCTACAGTATATATTATATTATGACAGGCCAGCTAGATCTACTGTCTCTATTATATTATGACAGACCAGCTAGATCTAATGTCTCTATTACATTATGACAGACCAGCTAGATCTACTGCCTCTATTATATTATGACTGACCAGCTAGATCTAATGTCACTATTATATTATTACAAACCAGCTAGATCTACTGTCTCTATTATATTATGACAGACCAGCTAGATCTAATGTCTCTATTATATTATGACAGACCAGCTAGATCGAATGTCTCTATTATATTATGACAGACCAGCTAGATCGAATGTCTCTATTATATTATGACAGACCAGCTAGATCTACTGTCTCTATTACATTATGACAGACCAGCTAGATCTAATGTCTCTATTATATTTTGACAGACCAGCTAGATCTACAGTCTCTATTATATAATGACAGACCAGCTAGATCTACTGCATCTATTATATTATGAGAGACCAGCTAGATCTAATGTCTCTATTATATTATGACAGACAAGCTAGATATACTGTCTCTATTATTTTATGACAGACCAGCTAGATATACTGTCTCTATTATATTATGACAGACCAGCTAGATCTAATGTCTCTATTATATTATGACAAACCAACTAGATCTACTGTCTCTATTATATAATGACATACCAGCTAGATCTACTGCCTCTATTATATTATGACAGACCAGCTAGATCTACAGTATCTGTTATATTATGACAGACCAGCTAGATCTACAGTATCTGTTATATTATGACAGACCAGCTAGATCTACTGTCTCTATTATATTATGACAGACCAGCTAGATATATTGTCTCTATTATATTATGACAGACCAGCTAGATATACTGTCTCTATTATATTATGACAGACCAGCTAGATCTACAGTATCTATTATATTATGACAGACCAGCTGGACCTAATGTCTCTATTATATTATGACAGACCAGCTAGATCTACTGTCTCTATTATACAATGACAGACCAGCTTGATCTACTGCCTCTATTATATTATGACAGAGCAGCTCGATGTACAGTATCTATTATATTATGACAGACCAGCTAGATCTACAGTATCTATTATATTATCACAGACCAGCTAGATCTACTGTCTCTATTATATTATTACAGACCAGCTAGATCTAATGTCTCTATTACATGATGACAGACCAGCTAGATCTAATGTCTCTATTATATTATGACAGACCAGCTAGATCTACTGTCTCTATTATATTATGACAGACCAGCTAGATCTACTGTCTCTATTATATTATGACAGACCAGCTAGATCTACTGTCTCTATTATATTATTACAGACCAGCTAGATATACTATCTCTATTATATTATGACAGACCAGCTAGATCTACTGTCTCTATTATATTATGACAGACCAGCTAGATAACTGTCTCTATTATATTATGACAGACCAGCTAGATGTACTGTCTCTATTATATTATGACAAGCCAGCTAGATCTACTGTCTCTATTATATTATGACAGACCAGCTAGATCTACTGTCTATATTATATAATGACAGACCAGCTAGATCTACTGCCTCTATTATATTATGACAGACCAGCTAGATCTAATGTCTCTTTATATTATGACAGACCAGCTAGATCTACTGTCTCTATTATATTATGACAGACCAGCTAGATCTACTGTCTCTATTATATTATGACAGACCAGCTAGATCTACAGTATCTATTATATTATGACAGGCCAGCTAGATCTACTGTCTCTATTATATTATGACAGACCAGCTAGATCTAATGTCTCTATTACATTATGACAGACCAGCTAGATCTAATGTCTCTATTATATTATGACAGACCAGCTAGATCTACTGTCTCTATTATATAATGACAGACCAGCTAGATCTACTGCCTCTATTATATTATGACAGACCAGCTAGATCTAATGTCTCTATTATATTATGACAGACCAGCTAGATCTACTGTCTCTATTATATTATGACAGACCAGCTAGATCTACTGTCTCTATTATATTATGACAGACCAGCTAGATCTACTGTCTCTATTATATTATGACAGGCCAGCTAGATCTAATGTCTCTATTATATTATGACAGACCAGCTAGATCTACAGTGTCTATTATATTATGACAGGCCAGCTAGATCTACTGTCTCTATTATATTATGAAAGACCAGCTGGATCTAATGTCTCTATTACATTATGACAGACCAGCTATATCTAATGTCTCTATTATATTATGACAGACCAGCTAGATCTACTGTCTCTATTATATAATGACAGACCAGCTAGATCTACTGCCTCTATTATATTATGACAGAGCAGCTAGATGTACAGTATCTATTATATTATGACAGACCAGCTAGATCTACTGTCTCTATTGTATTATGACAGACCAGCTAGATCTAATGTCTCTATTACATTATGACAGACCAGCTAGATCTAATGTCTCTATTATATTATGACAGACCAGCTAGATCTACTGTCTCTATTATATTTTGACAGACCAGCTAGATATACTGTCTCTATTATATTATGACAGACCAGCTAGATATACCGTCTCTATTATATTATGACAGACCAGCTAGATCTAAAGTATCTATTATATTATGACAGACCAGGTAGATCTAAAGTATCTATTATATTATGACAGGCCAGCTAGATCTACCGTCTCTATTATATTATGACAGACCAGATAGATCTAATGTCTCTATTACATTATGACAGACCAGCTAGATCTAATGTCTCTATTATATTATGACAGACCAGCTAGATCTACAGTATCTATTATATTATGACAGACCAGCTAGATCTAATGTCTCTATTACATTATGACAGACCAGCTAGATCTAATGTCTCATTATATTATGACAGACCAGCTAGATCTACTGTCTCTATTATATAATGAGAGACCAGCTAGATCTACTGTCTCTATTATATTATGACAGACCAGCTAGATCTAATGTCTCTATTACATTATGACAGACCAGCTAGATCTACTGCCTCTATTATATTATGACTGACCAGCTAGATCTAATGTCTCTATTATATTATTACAAACCAGCTAGATCTACTGTCTCTATTATATTATGACAGACCAGCTAGATCGAATGTCTCTATTATATTATGACAGACCAGCTAGATCTCTGTCTCTATTATATTATGACAGACCAGCTAGATCTACTGTCTCTATTACATTATGACATACCAGCTAGATCTAATGTCTCTATTATATTTTGACAGACCAGCTAGATCTACTGTCTCTATTATATAATGACAGACCAGCTAGATCTACTGGATCTATTATATTATGAGAGACCAGCTAGATCTAATGTCTCTATTATATTATGACAGACAAGCTAGATCTACTGTCTCTATTACATTATGACAGACCAGCTAGATCGAATGTCTCTATTATATTATGACAGACCAGCTGGATCTAATGTCTCTATTATATTATGACAGACCAGCTAGATCTACTGTCTCTATTATATAATGACAGACCAGCTAGATCTACTGCCTCTATTATATTATGACGGACCAGCTAGATATATTGTCTCTATTTTATTATGACAGACCAGCTAGATATACTGTCTCTATTATATTATGACAGACCAGCTAGATCTACAGTATCTATTATATTATGACAGACCAGCTAGATCTACTGCCTCTATTATATTATGACAGAGCAGCTAGATGTACAGTATCTATTATATTATGACAGACCAGCTAGATCTACAGTATCTATTATATTATGACAGACCAGCTAGATCTACTGTCTCTATTATATTATGACAGACCAGCTAGATCTAATGTCTCTATTACATTATGAAAGACCAGCTAGATCTAATGTCTCTATTATATTATGACAGACCAGCTAGATCTACTGTCTCTATTATATTATGACAGACCAGCTAGATCTACTGTCTCTATTATATTATTACAGACCAGCTAGATATACTGTCTCTATTATATTATGACAGACCACCTGGATCTACTGTCTCTATTACATGATGAAAGACCAGCTAGATCTAATGTCTCTATTATATTATGACAGACCAGCTAGATCTACTGTCGCTATTATATTATGACAGACCAGCTAGATCTACTGTCTCTATTATATTATGACAGACCAGCTAGATCTACTGTCTCTATTATATTATTACAGACCAGCTAGATATACTGTTTCTATTATATTATGACAGACCACCTGGATCTACTGTCTCTATTATATTATTACAGACCAGCTAGATCTACTGTCTCTATTATATTATGACAGACCAGCTAGATAACTGTCTCTATTATATTATGACAGACCAGCTAGATATACTGTCTCTATTATATTATGACAAGCCAGCTAGATCTACTGTCTCTATTTTATTATGACAGACCAGCTAGATCTACTGTCTATATTATATAATGACAGACCAGCTAGATCTACTGCCTCTATTATATTATGACAGACCAGCTAGATCTACAGTATCTATTATATTATGACAGGCCAGCTAGATCTACAGTATCTATTATATTATGACAGGCCAGCAAGATCTACTGTCTCTATTATATTATGACAGACCAGCTAGATCTACTGTCTCTATTATATTATGACAGACCAGCTAGATCTACAGTATCTATTATATTATGACAGGCCAGCTAGATCTAATGTCTCTATTATATTATGACAGACCAGCTAGATCTAATGTCTCTATTACATTATGACAGACTAGCTAGATCTAATGTCTCTATTATATTATGACAGACCAGCTAGATCTACTGTCTCTATTATATAATGACAGACCAGCTAGATCTACTGCCTCTATTATATTATGACAGACCAGCTAGATCTAATGTCTCTATTATATTATGACAGACCAGCTAGATCTACTGTCTCTATTATATTATGACAGACCAGCTAGATCTACTGTCTCTATTATATTATGACAGGCCAGCTAGATCTAATGTCTCTATTATATTATGACAGACCAGCTAGATATATTGTCTCTATTATATTATGACAGACCAGCTAGATCTAATGTCTCTATTACATTATGACAGACCAGCTAGATCTACTGCCTCTATTATATTATGACTGACCAGCTAGATCTAATGTCTCTATTATATTATTACAAACCAGCTAGATCTACTGTCTCTATTATATTATGACAGACCAGCTAGATCGAATGTCTCTATTATATTATGACAGACCAGCTAGATCTCTGTCTCTATTATATTATGACAGACCAGCTAGATCTACTGTCTCTATTACATTATGACAGACCAGCTAGATCTAATGTCTCTATTATATTTTGACAGACCAGCTAGATCTAATGTCTCTATTATATAATGACAGACCAGCTAGATCTACTGGATCTATTATATTATGAGAGACCAGCTAGATCTAATGTCTCTATTATATTATGACAGACCAGCTAGATCGAATGTCTCTATTATATTATGACAGACCAGCTGGATCTAATGTCTCTATTACATTATGACAGACCAGCTATATCTAATGTCTCTATTATATTATGACAGACCAGCTAGATCTACTGTCTCTATTATATAATGACAGACCAGCTAGATCTACTGCCTCTATTATATTATGACAGACCAGCTAGATATATTGTCTCTATTTTATTATGACAGACCAGCTAGATATACTGTCTCTATTATATTATGACAGACCAGCTAGATCTACAGTATCTATTATATTATGACAGACCAGCTGGACCTAATGTCTCTATTATATTATGACAGAGCAGCTAGATGTACAGTATCTATTATATTATGACAGACCAGCTAGATCTACAGTATCTATTATATTATGACAGACCAGCTAGATCTACTGTCTCTATTATATTATGACAGACCAGCTAGATCTAATGTCTCTATTACATTATGAAAGACCAGTGTTACGTTCCCCAGTTTCTGTGTTCTGGTTTGTAATTGAGTGTGTGTGTTTCAGGAGAAATTCCTGTAACTCCCCAAGCAGCTGATTGGTCGACCCCAGGCTAATTGATGATTGGAGCTGACCCCGCCCCCTCGTCAAGAAGCAGCTGACTCTAATCACCATTGCCACCTGAAGAAGATAAAGCCAGTGTTCTGTTCAGGAGAGAAATGAGATCATGAGAAAGATTAGAGAGAGATTTTTTTTGCTGGAGAATTAGATTGTGATATAGTGTTGGTTGTTTAACAGAAAGTGTGTTATGTAATGTGTTAGTTGTTGTTGGTAGCAGCTTTGATATGTTCTGTGTTTGTTGTTTTGTCAAAGCTTCTTTAGTGGCCTGAGTTAGTTTACTCAGTTTTGTTGTAAAGTGTTTGTGAAATTGTTAATAATTATTCTGTTTCATTTGTTCCCAGGGGGGAAGGGGAAGGCACTTAGGGAGTGCTTAGGCAAGAGGCCCGAGGGCATACATATACCCGTAGTATATTCAATGTCTAGGCACACTAGGTAAGACCTGGGCGGACCACCCCCTGTATTTTGGTTAGGGCACCAGGTGGTGCTAAGTTAGGTAAGTAGTGGGTAGGCAGGTTAGATAGGAGAGGGGGAGCTTTGATATTTACTTTCTTTGCTTTGGTTCCGTCCAGCCCCTTTTCCCCATATTACCGTGTAGGAAATAAATCCTAGTAAATGGTAAATTCTGACTTTTGTCATCCTTACTCGCACCTACAGTCCATACCTCTTTCGCTTCACGGGGAGTTGAGTTGTAGCAGGGTGTTGCGTTCCCTCTTCTCAGAGGCGTGCGTAACATAATGGGGGCTCATCCGGGATTCCATTAAACCCACCGGACCCTGCTGCACTGAGCTCTGTGGTTAGTGATTGAGGTGTAATGGTAGGTTGTGAGTTTGGATGACTTATTTAGTTTGTGTGTTCAGTAGATTGTTGTGTACAAGATGGCTGCCTCAGCCATCTCCAAGTTCATTGAAGCGCCCTCTATTGATTGTTTGGTGAGGTTTCGAAAAGTAGACCTTTTAGCTATAGCTGACCATTATGGATTTGTTATCCCTGAGAAAGTCCTAAAGGCTGAGCTTTTGGTGCTAGTCAGGGAGGGTTTAATGAGAGACCGAGTTCTCTCATTGCAAGGAGAGGAGACGGGTAGACCTTCCGATGTCAAGTCGGAGGACAGGGCGAAGGAAGGGGTTGCTCGTACCCCCTTTGCATTGCCTCGATTCGATCCTTTATCTTCTGCTTCAGGTCGTTCAGACGGGACCGCTAGGCTGAAGGTGAGGCTGGCCCGGTTAAAAATGGAGCAACAAGATAAGGAGAGACGGATGCATTTTGATCTTGAAATTAGGAAAATAGAAGCCGACAAGGAGGTGAGGATCCGACAACTGGAGCTAGAAGCTGGCTCCAGTGCGATTCCACAAGCTGCTCATCATCAAGCCCACTTTGATGTGAGTAAAAATATCGCTTTAGTTCCTCCATTCCGAGAGTCGGAAGTTGATTCCTATTTCTCTGCGTTTGAGCGTGTGGCCGTTGCGCTACATTGGCCACTTGAGGTTTGGCCGCTCCTGTTACAATGTAAATTGTCTGGGAAAGCCCAGGAAGTAGTAGCTGCTCTCTCCCTGAAAGACAGTTTACACTACGAAACAGTTAAAACTACCGTGTTGCGGGCTTATGAGTTGGTGCCTGAAGCTTATAGACAGCGCTTCAGGAACCACAAGAAACCCTCTCACCGTACTTTTGTTGAGTTTGCTAGGGACAAAGAGTCTCTGTTTAATCGATGGTGTTCAGCCAGCAAAGCTAACACCTTTGCTGATATTCGGGAGTTGATGCTGTTGGAGGATTTTAAAAGCAACCTCCCTGATAGAATTGTAATTCATTTAAATGAACAGAAAGTGGTGACTTTGGCCCAGGCAGCAGTGTTGGCAGATGAGTACGCTTTGACACACAAGACTGTCTTTGGTGCACCTCGTTTTGAAGGTAGACTGATTATGTCGTCAGTGCCTCGTTCAGGTCGCTTTTCCTCTGACAAGTCTTTTCATGAGATCCGTGAATGTTTTTACTGTCACCAAAAGGGTCACGTGATTGCGGACTGCCCAGTTTTGAAAAATAAACCGAAACAGTCCCAGTCACCGTCCCCAAAAAGGAAAAGTTTGGGTTTAGTCAAGTCTTTGGCTCGTCCGTTGGTCCGAGGTATTGATTCGGCATTTGAGAAACCGGATCCTGTCTATGCTCCGTTTATCTCTGCCGGTTGTGTTTCCTTAACTGGAGAACAAGCTGATCAAAAGCCCATTAAAATCTTACGAGACACCGGGGCGGCGCAGTCAGTAATCATTACTGATGCTTTACCCTGGTCTCCTGAAACGTATTGTGGCTCACATGTTATATTACAGGGGATAGAGACAAAAACAGTACCTGTACCATTACACTGGGTCCACTTAGTGTCAGACTTGGTATCAGGACGTTTCCGTGTTGGTGTAGTGTCTACACTGCCAGTAAAAGGAGTCACATTGCTATTAGGGAATGATATTGCTGGTGGTAACGTTACTCCTGTGTTAGAGGTAGTAGACAACCCAGAAATCAAAATTGCAGATGAGAAATTGGTTCAAGCATTTCCACATGTTTTTCCTGCTTGTGTCTTAACGAGGGCACAATCTCGCAAGCTTGGAGATGTGGTGGATTTGGCTAGTTCCATTTTTGAGAATGTTGAAGTAGAAGACAATGCACCGAGTATTCCTTCTGCAAGTCCGACAGTTTTTACTCCTGTGAAAACTAAGGAAGGGGACTGCGAAATCGCGCCCCAATTACATGACATTCTTTTGTCTGTCACCCCTGAGAAGGTGATTGAATGTCAAAAAGGAGACACCAGTCTTCGCAAGTGTTTTGCTTCGGTAATTTCCATTGAGGAAGCTAAAACTAGAGAGACTGCCTACTTTATGGAAGCAGGAGTTTTGATGCGTAAATGGGCAGCTCATGACACCGTTAATGACTGGAGTGAAGTGTGTCAAGTGGTTGTTCCTACACCGTTCCGACAGCAGGTGCTGTCACTCGCCCATGACCAGGCGTGGTCTGGACATTTGGGGATCACAAAGACTTATAACCGGGTCCTTCGTCATTTTTTCTGGCCAGGTTTGAAGTCTGACGTGGTCCAATTTTGTAAAACATGTCACATATGTCAACTCACTGGGAAAGCGAATCAAACAGTTCCTAGAGCACCGCTCTACCCGATTCCTGTGGTGGGGGAACCGTTTGAAAGAGTGATAATTGATTGTGTAGGTCCATTGCCGAAAACCAGGTCAGGTAACCAGTTCTTACTAACAATAATGTGCAGTGCTACTCGATACCCAGAGGCTATTCCTCTCCGTACTATAACGGCTAAGACTGTGGTGAAGGCACTGGTGAAGTTCTTCTCTACGTTTGGACTCCCTAAAGTAATCCAAACTGATCAGGGATCCAACTTCATGTCAAAGCTGTTTTCAAATGTGTTAAAGACATTGTGTATTTCCCATCAGGTCTCAAGTCCGTATCATCCAGAGAGTCAAGGGGCTCTCGAACGTTGGCATCAGACGCTGAAGGCAATGCTACGCAAGTATTGTATGGATACCAGTACCGATTGGGATGAGGGGGTGCCCTTTGTCCTATTTGCTATTAGGGAAACGATACAAGAGTCCTTAGGGTTCAGCCCTGCTGACCTTGTGTTTGGACACACCCCACGGGGTCCGCTGAAAGTTTTGAAGGAGCATATCTTATCTCCTACACCCAGCAGCGCCCCTAAAAATGTTTTGGATTATGTCAGTAAGATGCGGGAGAGACTGCACGCCGCATGTGCGTTAGCCCAAAAGTCTCTTTCCTCTTCGCAAAAACGCATGAAGGTGCATTATGACAAGAAGGCTGTTGGCTGTTCTTTTGCACCAGGGGATCAAGTTTTAGTTTTGTTGCCAATTCCTGGCTCATCTCTGTCAGCACGTTTTTCTGGACCATATCTGGTGGAAAAGAAACTCAGTGACACCAATTACGTGATAAAGACTCCAGATCGAAGGCGTTCTTCCCGTGTGTGTCATGTTAACATGCTAAAAGCATATTATGTACGTGACACTCCAGACAGCTCCTCAAGTAAGCCGGTCCAGCCCGCCGTCTCCAGTGTGGCTGCGGTGGTGCTGAAGCCTGGCTGGGACCTAGAGGATGATGAGGAGGATGGGTTGGAGTTACGCCATACGTTACAGCAGTGTGAACGCCTATGTAATTCAGAGATGCTGAAGAAGTTACCCTCTCAAATGGAACATTTGGATAACGATCAAACTAAGGACCTTATCCTATTGATAAACAGTTTTCTCAGTGTGTTTCAGGACGTTCCGAGTCGCACGTCCATCTTGGAACATGACGTGGATGTAGGGAACGCTGCTCCTATACGTCAGCATCCGTACCGGGTTAATGCAAAGAAAAGGGAGGTAATGAAAAGTGAGGTAGCTTATTTATTACAGAATGACATGGCAAAACC
Source organism: Salvelinus namaycush (assembly GCF_016432855.1). Classification (NCBI taxonomy): domain Eukaryota; kingdom Metazoa; phylum Chordata; class Actinopteri; order Salmoniformes; family Salmonidae; genus Salvelinus; species Salvelinus namaycush. The sequence continues at coordinate 68,389 of NW_024061606.1, read as the reverse complement.
CAGTAACAGCTCCTGGAGTTCCCCATGTATTCTTGTTCCTAAGCCTGACAGTACGTCCCGCTTATGCACGGACTATCGTCGTGTAAATGCAGTTACAAAGTCTGATTATTTTCCTCTACCTCGATTAGATGACTGCATTGATAGAATTGGCTCTGCTGCTTACGTTAGTAAGTTAGATTTGTTAAAAGGTTATTGGCAGGTGCCTCTGACCTCTCGAGCTTCTGACATATCGGCTTTTGTTACGCCTGATAACTTTGTACAATACACTGTGATGCCCTTTGGCATGTGTAATGCACCTGCTACATTTCAGCGTCTAGTTAACATTGTGTTTGCAGATGTGCCAAATTGTACTGCATACCTTGATGATGTGGTGATACATTCGTCTACTTGGTCTGATCATCTCTCCACTTTGAAAAGTGTGTTTCAGCGGTTAGAGAATGCTTCTTTAACCCTCAATTTGGCCAAGTGTGAATTTGGGAAGGCTACGGTGACTTACTTAGGGAAACAAGTGGGACAAGGTCAAGTGCGCCCAGTATCTGGCAAGGTGGAGGCAATTGTTGCTTTTCCTGCTCCCACGACTCGACGCCAGTTGCGCAGATTCCTAGGGATGGTAGGGTACTATCGTACATTCTGTAAGAATTTCTCGACGGTAGTAGCTCCCCTTTCATCTCTGCTTAGTCCCAAGGTACCATTTAGGTGGTCCAAGGATTGTAACCATGCTTTTGAGTCCGCTAAAGCGCTACTTTGTAGTGCCCCAGTGCTTGCCGCCCCCAACTTTGACAAACCTTTTAAGTTGGAGGTTGACGCTAGTATAGTGGGGGTGGGTGCGGTTCTCTTACAGGAAGATGAAGATGGAGTGGATCGGCCCGTCAGTTTCTTTTCCCGTAAGTTCAACTCGTGTCAGTCAAGGTACTCCACAATTGAACAAGAGACGCTAGCTTTATTGCTAGCCTTACAGTTCTTTGAAGTATATGTGGGATCCAGTGCCTTGCCTGTTATGGTCTTCACAGACCATAATCCTTTAGTGTTCTTGAAACAAATGTACAATCAGAACCGCCGCCTTATGCGGTGGGCTCTGATTGTACAAGGATATAATGTACAGATAGCCTATGTGAAGGGCTCAGCGAATGTGGTTGCTGATGCTCTATCACGGGTTTACTAACTGGGGAAGCGTTGGGTTTTGTTATTACAAACTATGTTTGCAATTTTTGTGGTGGGCGTGTTACGTTCCCCAGTTTCTGTGTTCTGGTTTGTAATTGAGTGTGTGTGTTTCAGGAGAAATTCCTGTAACTCCCCAAGCAGCTGATTGGTCGACCCCAGGCTAATTGATGATTGGAGCTGACCCCGCCCCCTCGTCAAGAAGCAGCTGACTCTAATCACCATTGCCACCTGAAGAAGATAAAGCCAGTGTTCTGTTCAGGAGAGAAATGAGATCATGAGAAAGATTAGAGAGAGATTTTTTTTGCTGGAGAATTAGATTGTGATATAGTGTTGGTTGTTTAACAGAAAGTGTGTTATGTAATGTGTTAGTTGTTGTTGGTAGCAGCTTTGATATGTTCTGTGTTTGTTGTTTTGTCAAAGCTTCTTTAGTGGCCTGAGTTAGTTTACTCAGTTTTGTTGTAAAGTGTTTGTGAAATTGTTAATAATTATTCTGTTTCATTTGTTCCCAGGGGGGAAGGGGAAGGCACTTAGGGAGTGCTTAGGCAAGAGGCCCGAGGGCATACATATACCCGTAGTATATTCAATGTCTAGGCACACTAGGTAAGACCTGGGCGGACCACCCCCTGTATTTTGGTTAGGGCACCAGGTGGTGCTAAGTTAGGTAAGTAGTGGGTAGGCAGGTTAGATAGGAGAGGGGGAGCTTTGATATTTACTTTCTTTGCTTTGGTTCCGTCCAGCCCCTTTTCCCCATATTACCGTGTAGGAAATAAATCCTAGTAAATGGTAAATTCTGACTTTTGTCATCCTTACTCGCACCTACAGTCCATACCTCTTTCGCTTCACGGGGAGTTGAGTTGTAGCAGGGTGTTGCGTTCCCTCTTCTCAGAGGCGTGCGTAACAACCAGCTAGATCTAATGTCTCTATTATATTATGACAGACCAGCTAGATCTACTGTCTCTATTATATTATGACAGACCAGCTAGATCTACTGTCTCTATTATATTATTACAGACCAGCTAGATATACTGTCTCTATTATATTATGACAGACCACCTGGATCTACTGTCTCTATTACATGATGAAAGACCAGCTAGATCTAATGTCTCTATTATATTATGACAGACCAGCTAGATCTACTACCTCTATTATATTATGACAGACCAGCTAGATCTACTGTCTCTATTATATTATGACAGACCAGCTAGATCTACTGTCTCTATTATATTATTACAGACCAGCTAGATATACTGTCTCTATTATATTATGACAGACCACCTGGATCTACTGTCTCTATTATATTATGACAGACCAGCTAGATCTACTGTCTCTATTATATTATGACAGACCAGCTAGATAACTGTCTCTATTATATTATGACAGACCAGCTAGATATACTGTCTCTATTATATTATGACAAGCCAGCAAGATCTACTGTCTCTATTTTATTATGACAGACCAGCTAGATCTACTGTCTATATTATATAATGACAGACCAGCTAGATCTACTGCCTCTATTATATTATGACAGACCTGCTAGATCTACAGTATCTATTATATTATGACAGGCCAGCTAGATCTACAGTATCTATTATATTTTGACAGGCCAGCAAGATCTACTGTCTCTATTATATTATGACAGACCAGCTAGATCTACTGTCTCTATTATATTATGACAGACCAGCTAGATCTACTGTCTCTATTATATAATGACAGACCAGCTAGATCTACTGCCTCTATTATATTATGACAGACCAGCTAGATCTAATGTCTCTATTATATTATGACAGACCAGCTAGATCTACTGTCTCTATTATATTATGACAGACCAGCTAGATCTACTGTCTCTATTATATTATGACAGACCAGCTAGATCTACAGTGTCTATTATATTATGACAGGCCAGCTAGATCTACTGTCTCTATTATATTATGAAAGACCAGCTGGATCTAATGTCTCTATTACATTATGACAGACCAGCTATATCTAATGTCTCTATTATATTATGACAGACCAGCTAGATCTACTGTCTCTATTATATAATGACAGACCAGCTAGATCTACTGCCTCTATTATATTATGACAGAGCAGCTAGATGTACAGTATCTATTATATTATGACAGACCAGCTAGATCTACTGTCTCTATTATATTATGACAGACCAGCTAGATCTAATGTCTCTATTACATTATGACAGACCAGCTAGATCTAATGTCTCTATTATATTATGACAGACCAGCTAGATCTACTGTCTCTATTATATTTTGACAGACCAGCTAGATATACTGTCTCTATTATATTATGACAGACCAGCTAGATATACCGTCTCTATTATATTATGACAGACCAGCTAGATCTAAAGTATCTATTATATTATGACAGACCAGGTAGATCTAAAGTATCTATTATATTATGACAGGCCAGCTAGATCTACCGTCTCTATTATATTATGACAGACCAGATAGATCTAATGTCTCTATTACATTATGACAGACCAGCTAGATCTAATGTCTCTATTATATTATGACAGACCAGCTAGATCTACAGTATCTATTATATTATGACAGACCAGCTAGATCTAATGTCTCTATTATATTATGACAGACCAGCTAGATCTACAGTATCTATTATATTATGACAGGCCAGCTAGATCTACTGTCTCTATTATATTATGACAGACCAGCTAGATCTAATGTCTCTATTACATTATGACAGACTAGCTAGATCTAATGTCTCTATTATATTATGACAGACCAGCTAGATCTACTGTCTCTATTATAAAATGACAGACCAGCTAGATCTACTGCCTCTATTATATTATGACAGACCAGCTAGATCTAATGTCTCTATTATATTATGACAGACCAGCTAGATCTACTGTCTCTATTATATTATGACAGACCAGCTAGATCTACTGTCTCTATTATATTATGACAGGCCAGCTAGATCTAATGTCTCTATTATATTATGACAGACCAGCTAGATCTACAGTGTCTATTATATTATGACAGGCCAGCTAGATCTACTGTCTCTATTATATTATGAAAGACCAGCTGGATCTAATGTCTCTATTACATTATGACAGACCAGCTATATCTAATGTCTCTATTATATTATGACAGACCAGCTAGATCTACTGTCTCTATTATATAATGACAGACCAGCTAGATCTACTGCCTCTATTATATTATGACAGAGCAGCTAGATGTACAGTATCTATTATATTATGACAGACCAGCTAGATCTACTGTCTCTATTATATTATGACAGACCAGCTAGATCTAATGTCTCTATTACATTATGACAGACCAGCTAGATCTAATGTCTCTATTATATTATGACAGACCAGCTAGATCTACTGTCTCTATTATATTTTGACAGACCAGCTAGATATACTGTCTCTATTATATTATGACAGACCAGCTAGATATACCGTCTCTATTATATTATGACAGACCAGCTAGATCTAAAGTATCTATTATATTATGACAGACCAGGTAGATCTAAAGTATCTATTATATTATGACAGGCCAGCTAGATCTACCGCCTCTATTATATTATGACAGACCAGATAGATCTAATGTCTCTATTACATTAAGACAGACCAGCTAGATCTAATGTCTCTATTATATTATGACAGACCAGCTAGATCTAATGTCTCTATTACATTATGACAGACCAGCTAGATCTAATGTCTCATTATATTATGACAGACCAGCTAGAACTACTGTCTCTATTATATAATGAGAGACCAGCTAGATCTAATGTCTCTATTATATTACGACAGACCAGCTAGATCTACAGTATATATTATATTATGACAGGCCAGCTAGATCTACTGTCTCTATTATATTATTACAGACCAGCTAGATATACTGTCTCTATTATATTATGACAGACCACCTGGATCTACTGTCTCTATTACATGATGAAAGACCAGCTAGATCTAATGTCTCTATTATATTATGACAGACCAGCTAGATCTACTGTCTCTATTATATTATGACAGACCAGCTAGATCTACTGTCTCTATTATATTATGACAGACCAGCTAGATCTACTGTCTCTATTATATTATTACAGACCAGCTAGATATACTGTCTCTATTATATTATGACAGACCACCTGGATCTACTGTCTCTATTATATTATGACAGACCAGCTAGATCTACTGTCTCTATTATATTATGACAGACCAGCTAGATAACTGTCTCTATTATATTATGACAGACCAGCTAGATATACTGTCTCTATTATATTATGACAAGCCAGCTAGATCTACTGTCTCTATTTTATTATGACAGACCAGCTAGATCTACTGTCTATATTATATAATGACAGACCAGCTAGATCTACTGCCTCTATTATATTATGACAGACCAGCTAGATCTACAGTATCTATTATATTATGACAGGCCAGCTAGATCTACAGTATCTATTATATTATGACAGGCCAGCTAGATCTACTGTCTCTATTATATTATGACAGACCAGCTAGATCTACTGTCTCTATTATATTATGACAGACCAGCTAGATCTACAGTGTCTATTATATTATGACAGGCCAGCTAGATCTACTGTCTCTATTATATTATGAAAGACCAGCTGGATCTAATGTCTCTATTACATTATGACAGACCAGCTATATCTAATGTCTCTATTATATTATGACAGACCAGCTAGATCTACTGTCTCTATTATATAATGACAGACCAGCTAGATCTACTGCCTCTATTATATTATGACAGAGCAGCTAGATGTACAGTATCTATTATATTATGACAGACCAGCTAGATCTACTGTCTCTATTATATTATAACAGACCAGCTAGATCTAATGTCTCTATTACATTATGACAGACCAGCTAGATCTAATGTCTCTATTATATTATGACAGACCAGCTAGATCTACTGTCTCTATTATATTTTGACAGACCAGCTAGATATACTGTCTCTATTATATTATGACAGACCAGCTAGATATACCGTCTCTATTATATTATGACAGACCAGCTAGATCTAAAGTATCTATTATATTATGACAGACCAGGTAGATCTAAAGTATCTATTATATTATGACAGGCCAGCTAGATCTACCGTCTCTATTATATTATGACAGACCAGATAGATCTAATGTCTCTATTACATTATGACAGACCAGCTAGATCTAATGTCTCTATTATATTATGACAGACCAGCTAGATCTACAGTATCTATTATATTATGACACACCAGCTAGATCTAATGTCTCTATTACATTATGACAGACCAGCTAGATCTAATGTCTCATTATATTATGACAGACCAGCTAGATCTACTGTCTCTATTATATAATGAGAGACCAGCTAGATCTAATGTCTCTATTATATTATGACAGACCAGCTAGATCTACAGTATCTATTATATTATGACAGACCAGCTAGATCTACTGTCTCTATTATATTATGACAGACCAGCTAGATCTAATGTCTCTATTATATTATGACAGACCACCTAGATCTACAGTATCTGTTATATTATGACAGGCCAGCTAGATCTACTGTCTCTATTATATTATGACAGACCAGCTAGATCTAATGTCTCTATTATATTATTACAAACCAGCTAGATCTACTGTCTCTATTATATTATGACAGACCAGCTAGATCTAATGTCTCTATTATATTATGACAGACCAGCTAGATCGAATGTCTCTATGACAGACCAGCTACATCTACTGTCTATATTATATTATGACAGACCACCTAGATCTACTGTCTCTATTTTATCATGACAGACCAGCTAGATCTACTGTCTCTATTATATTTTGACAGACCAGCTAGATCTACAGTATCTATTATATTATGACAGACCAGCCTGATCTACCGTCTCTATTATATTATGACAGACCAGCTAGATCTAATGTCTCTATTATATTGCGACAGACCAGCTAGATCTACTGTCTCTATTATATTATGACAGACCAGCTAGATCTACCGTCTATTTTATATAATGACAGACCAGCTAGATCTACCGTCTCTATTATATTATGACAGACCAGCTAGATCTAATGTCTCTATTATATTGCGACAGACCAGCTAGATCTACTGTCTCTATTATATTATGACAGACCAGCTAGATCTACCGTCTATTTTATATAATGACAGACCAGCTAGATCTAATGTCTCTTTTATATTATGACAGACCAGCTAGATCTACTGTCTCTATTATATGACAGATCAGCTAGATCTACTGTCTCTATTATATTATGACAGACCAGCTAGATCTACAGTATCTATTATATTATGACAGACCAGCTAGATCTAATGTCTCTATTATATTATGACAGACCAGCTAGATCTACTGTCTCTATTATATTATGACAGGCCAGCTAGATCTACTGTCTCTATTATATAATGACAGACCGGCTCGATCTACTGTCTCTATTATATTATGAAAAAACAGCTAAATCTACTGTCTCTATTATATTATGACATACCAGCTAGATCTACTGTCTCTATTATATTATGACAGACCAGCTAGATCTACTGTCTCTATTATATTATGACAGACCAGCTAGATCTACTGTCTCTATTATATAATGACAGACCAGCTAGATCTACTTCCTCTATTATATTAGCCAGACCAGATAGATCTACTGTCTCTATTATATTATGACAGGCCAGCTAGATCTACTGTCTTTATTACATTATGACAGACCAGCTAGATCTAATGTCTCTATTATATTATGACAGACCAGCTAGATCTACTGTCTCTATTATATAATGACAGACCAGCTAGATCTACTGCCTATATTATATTATGCCAGACCAGCTAGATCTACTGTCTCTATTATAATATGACAGACCAGCTAGATCTACTGTCTCTATTATATTATGACAGACCATCTAGATCTAATGTCTCTATTATATTATGACAGACCAGCTAGATCTAGTGTCTCTATTATATAATGACAGACCAGCTAGATCTACTGCCTATATTATATTATGCCAGACCAGCTAGATCTACTGTCTCTATTATAATATGACAGACCATCTAGATCTAATGTCTCTATTATATTATGACAGACCAGCTAGATCTAGTGTCTCTATTATATTATGACAGACCAGTTAGATCTACTGTCTCTATTATATTATGATAGACTAGCTATATCTAATGTCTCTATTATATTATGACAGACCAGCTAGATCTAGTGTTTCTATTATAGTATGACAGACCAGCTAGATCTACTGTCTCTATTATATTATGACAGACCAGCTAGATCTAATGTCTCTATTATATTATGACAGACCAGCTAGATCTACTGTCTCTATTATATTATGAAAAACCAGATAAATCTACTGTCTCTGTTATATTATGACAGACCAGCTAGATCTACTGTCTCTTCTATATAATGAGAGACCAGCTAGATATACTGTCTCTATTATATAATGAAAGACCAGCTAGATCTACAGTATCTATTATATTATGACAGACCAGCTAGATCTACTGTCTCTATTATATTATGACAGACCAGCTAGATCTAATGTCTCTATTATATTGCGACAGACCAGCTAGATCTACTGTCTCTATTATATTATGACAGACCAGCTAGATCTACCGTCTATTTTATATTATGACAGACCAGCTAGATCTACTGTCTCTATTATATTATGACAGACCAGCTAGATCTACTGTCTCTATTATGTTATGACAAACCAGCTAGATCTACAGTCTCTTTTATATTATGACAGACCAGCTAGATCTACTTTCTCTATTATATTATGACAGACCAGCTAGACCTACTGTCTCTATTATACTTTGACAGTTCAGCTAGATCTACTGTCTCTATTATATTATGACAGACCACCTAGATCTACTGTCTATATAATATTATGGCAGACCACCTAGATCGAATGTCTCTATTATATTATGACAGACCAGCTAGATCTAATGTCTCTATTATATTATGACAGACCAGCTAGATCTACTGTCTCTATTATATTATGACAGGCCAGCTAGATCTACTGTCTCTATTATATCATGACAGACCAGCTAGATTACTGTCTCTATTATATTATGACAGACCAGCTACATCTACTGTCTATATTATATTATGACAGACCACCTAGATCTACTGTCTCTATTATATCATGACAGACCAGCTAGATCTACTGTCTCTATTATATTTTGACAGACCAGCTAGATCTACAGTATCTATTATATTATGACAGACCAGCTAGATCTAATGTCTCTATTATATAATGACAGACCGGCTCGATCTACTGTCTCTATTATATTATGAAAAACCAGCTAAATCTACTGTCTCTATTATATTATGACAGACCAGCTAGATCTACTGTCTCTATTATGTTATGACAAACCAGCTAGATCTACAGTCTCTATTATATTATGACAGACCAGCTAGATCTACTGTCTCTATTATATTATGACACACCAGCTAGGTACAAAAGGGAGGGAAGCGAAGGGGGGGTGTGCAAGGGGGAAAAGAGAGAGGCGGGGAGTAAGGAGGGGAGAGGAGAGAGAGAGGCGAGCGGGAAGGGAGGAGAAAGAGAGGGGAGAGAAAGGAGGAGGGGCGAAAGGGGGGAGGAGAGGGGGAGGGAGGAGGGAGAGAGGGGCGATGAAAGCAGGGGGAAGGGAAGGGGGGGGGAAAAGAAAGGAAAGGAGGGGAGGGAGGAGGGAGGGAAGGAAGGAGGGGAGGGGGGGAGGGGGAGAAGGGGAAGAAAGGGAAGAGAAGGGAGGGGAGGGGAGGAGGGGGAGAAGAGAGAGGATAGGGAAATGAAAAGGGAAGCGGCGCATCGAGAGAAGGAGAGATAGGGAAAGAGATAGCGGGGGTAAGAGAAGAGAGGTTGGGCAGGGGGGGAAAGGGAGAAGGAGGGAGGGGAAATGGGAGAGAAGGGAGCGGATAGAGAGATGGAGAGGTTGGGTCCACTTTAGGTTACTTTCACTATATTACTTCTTGATATAGGGTCTGATTCGCGTGAGAGGGAGGTTACGCTTGGAGATAAAGATTCG
>NW_024061606.1:21922-58117 GCF_016432855.1 Salvelinus namaycush | reverse complement strand
ATCTAGCTGGTATAGAGACAGTATATCTAGCTGGTCTGTCATATATAATAGAGACATAGATCTAGCTGGTCTGTCATAATATAATAGAGACATTATCTAGCTGGTCTGTCATAATATAATAGAGACAGTAGATCTAGCTGGTCTGTCATAATATAATAGAGACTTAGATCTAGCTGGTCTGTCATAATATAATAGAGACAGTAGATCTAGCAGTAGATCTAGCTGGTCTGTCATAATATAATAGAGACACGTAGATACTAGGCTGGTCCTGTCATTAATATAATAGAGACAGTAGATATAGCTACGGTCTATCATAAATATAATAGAGACAGTAGATTCTAAGCGGAATCTGTCATAATATAATAGAGACACTAGTATCTAGCTGGTCTGTCCATAATATAATAGAGACAGTAGATCTAGCATGGTCTGTCATAATATAATAGAGTAAACAGTAGATCTAGCTGGTCTGTCATATATAATAGAGACAGTTAGATCTAGCTGGTCTGTCATAATATAATAGAGAAAGTAGATTCTAGCTGGTCCTGGCATATATAATAGAGGACAGTAGATCTAGCTGGTCTGTCATTATATAGATAGAGACAGTAGATTCTAGCTGGTCCTGTTCATAATATAATAGAGACAGTAGATCTAGCTGGCTATGTCCATAATGTCAGATAGACAGTAGATATAGATGGCCTTTTCAGAATATAAGAGAGACAGTAGATAGAGCCGGATCCTGTCATTATATAATGATGACAGTAAGTCTAAGCTGGTCCTGTCATAATATAATAGAGACATGTAGATCTTAGTTGGTATGTCATAATATAATAGAGACAGTAGGATTAGCTGGTCTGTTATCATATAATAGAGATTAGTAGATCTAGCTGGTCTGTCATAATTAATAGAGACAGTAGATCTACCTGGTCTGTCATAATATAATAGAGACAGTAATTCTAGCTGGTCTGTCATAATATAATAGAGACATTCGATCTAGCTGGTCTGTCATAATATAATAGAGACAGTAGATCTAGCTGGTCTGTCATAATATAATAGAGACAGTAGATCTAGCTGGTCTGTCATAATATAATAGGAGGACAGTAGGATCTAGCTGGTCATGTCAGTAATATATAGAACAGTAGATATAGCTGGTTCTGTCATATATAATAAGAGACAGTAGATCGTAGCTGGTCTGTCATAATATAATAGAGACAGTAGATCTAGCTGAGTCTGTCATAATATAATAGAGACAGTAGATCTAGCTGGTCTTTCATAATATAATAGAGACATGTAGATCTAGCTGGTCTGTCATAATATAATAGAGACAGTAGATCTAGCTGGTCTGTCATAATATAATAGAGACAGTAGATCTAGCTGGTCTGTCATAATATAATAGAGACATTAGATCTAGCTGGTCTGTCATATATAATAGAGACATTAGATCTAGCTGGTCTGTCATAATATAATAGAGACAGTAGATCTAGCTGGTCTGTCATAATATAATAGAGACAGTAGATCTAGCTGGTCTGTCATAATATAATAGAGACAGTAGATTAGCTGGTCTGTCATAATATAATAGAGACAGTAGATCCTATGCTGTGTCGTCATAATATAAGTAGAGACAGTAGATCTAGCTGGATATGTCATAATATAATAGAGACAGTAAGATATAGCTGGTTGTCATAATATAATAGAGACAGTAGATCCGAGCCTGTCTGTCATAATATAATAGAGACATTTCGAAATGCCTAGCTGGTCTGTCATAATATAATAGAGACCATGTAGATCTAGCTGGTTTGTCATACATATAATAGAGAACAGTAGGATCTAGCTGGTCTGTCATAATATAATAGAAGACAGTAGATCTAGGCTGGTCTTGTCATAATATAATAGAGACAGTAGATCTAGCTGGTCTGTCATAATATAATAGAGACCAGTAGTATCTAGCTGGTATGTCATAATAGAATAGAGACAGTAGATATAGGCTGGAACTTGTCATAAGATAAGGGGAGAGACAGTAATCGAGCCGGTCGGTCATTAATATAATAGAGACAGTAGATCTAGGCTGGGTCTGTCATAAAATATAATATAGACATGTAGATCTAGCTGGTTTGTCATAACATAATAGAAGGACAGTAGATTCTAGCTGGTCTGTCATTAATAATAATAGAGACATTAGATCTAGCTGGGCTGTCAGAACATAATAGAGACAGTAGATCTAGCTGGTCTGTCATAATATAATAGAGACATTAGATCTAGCTGGTCTGTCATAATATAATAGAGACAGTAGATCTAGCTGGTCTGTCATAATATAATAGAGACAGTAGATCTAGCTGGTCTGTCATAATATAATAGAGACAGTAGATCTAGCTGGTCTGTCATAATATAATAGAGACAGTAGATCTAGCTGGTCTGTCATAATATAATAGAGACAGTAGATCTAGCTGGTCTGTCATAATATAATAGAGACAGTAGATCTAGCTGGTCTGTCATAATATAATAGAGACAGTAGATCTAGCTGGTCTGTCATAATATAATAGAGACAGTAGATCTAGCTGGTCTGTCATAATATAATAGAGACAGTTGATCTAGCTGGTCTGTCATAATATAATAGAGACATTAGATCTAGCTGGTCTGTCATAATATAATAGAGACATTAGATCTAGCTGGTCTGTCATAATATAATAGAGACAGTAGATCTAGCTGGTCTGTCATAATATAATAGAGACAGTAGATCTAGCTGGTCTGTCATAATATAATAGAGACAGTAGATCTAGCTAGTCTGTCATAATATAATAGAGACAGTAGATCTAGCTGGTATGTCATAATATAATAGAGACATTAGATCTAGCTGGTCTGTCATAATATAATAGAGACAGTAGATCTAGCTGGTCTGTCATAATATAATAGAGACAGTAGATCTAGCTGGTCTGTCATAATATAATAGAGACAGTAGATCTAGCTGGTCTGTCATAATATAATAGAGACAGTAGATCTAGCTGGTCTGTCATAATATAATAGAGACGGTAGATCTAGCTGGTATGTCATAATATAATAGAGACAGTAGATCTAGCTGGTCTGTCATAATATAATAGAGACAGTAGATCTAGCTGGCCATTATAGATCTAGCTGTCTGTCATATATAATAGAGACAGTAGATCTAGCTGCATCGGTCCATATATAGAGACAGTAGATCTAGCTGGTCTGTCATAATATAATAGAGACTGTAGATCTAGCTGGTCTGTCATAATATAATAGAGACAGTAGATCTAGCTGGTCTGTCATAATATAATCAGACCGTAGATCTAGCTGGTCTGTCATATATAATAGAGACATTAGATCTAGCTGAGTCTGTCATAATATAATAGAGACAGTAGATCTAGCTGGTCTGTCATAATATAATAGAGACAGTAGATCTAGCTGGTCTGTCATAATATAATAGAGACAGTATCTAGCTGGTCTTCATAATATAATAGAGACAGTAGATCTAGCTGGTCTGTCATAATATAATAGAGACAGTATAGATCTAGCTGGTCTGTCATAATATAATAGAGACAGTAGATCTAGCTGGTCTGTCATAATATAATAGAGACATAGATCTAGCTGGTCTGTCATAATATAATAGAGACATTCTAGCTGGTCTGTCATAATATAATAGAGACAGTAGATCTAGCTGGTCTGTCATAATATAATAGAGACTAGATCTAGCTGGTCTGTCATAATATAATAGAGACATTAGATCTAGCTGGTCTGTCATAATATAATAGAGACAGTAGATCTAGCTGGTCTGTCATAATATAATAGAGACAGTAGATCTAGCTGGTCTGTCATAATATAATAGAGACAGTAGATCTAGCTGGTCTGTCATAATATAATAGAGACAGTAGATCTAGCTGGTCTGTCATAATATAATAGAGACAGTAGATCTAGCTGGTCTGTCATACTATAATAGAGACAGTAGATCTAGCTGGTCTGTCATAATATAATAGAGACAGTAGATCTAGCTGGTCTAGTCATAATATAATAGAGACAGTAGATCTAGCTGGTCTGTCATATATAATAGAGACCATTAGATCTAGCTGGTCTGTCATAATTATATAGAGACAGTAGATCTAGCTGGTCTGTCATAATATAATAGAGACAGTAGATCTAGCTGGTCTGCCATAATATAATATAGACAGTAGATCTAGCTGGTCTGTCATACTATAATAGAGACAGTAGATCTAGCTGGTCTGTCATATATACTAGAGACAGTAGATCTAGCTGGTCTGTCATAATATAATAGAGACAGTAGATCTAGCTGGTCTGTCATAATATAATAGAGGACAGTACGATCTAGCTGGTCTGTCATAATATAATAGAGACAGTAGATCTAGCTGGTCTGTCATAATATAATAGAGACAGTAGATCTAGCTGGTCTGTCATAATATAATAGAGACAGTCGATCTAGCTGGTCTGTAATAATATAATAGAGACAGTAGATCTAGCTGGTCTGTCACTAATATAATAGAGACAGTAGATCTAGCTGGTCTGTCCATAATATAATAGAGATATTAGATCTAGCTGGTCTGCCGCAATTCGAATGAGACAGTAGATCTAGCTGGTCTGTCCATAATATAATAGAGACTGTAGGATCTATGCTGGTTTGTCATAATATAATAGAGACAGTAGATCTAGCTGGTCTGTCATATTATAATAGAGACATAGATAGCAGCTGGTCTGTCATAATATATGAGACCGATAGATCTAGCTGGTTTGTCATAATATAATAGAGGCATTAGACCTAGCTGGTCTGTCATAATATAATAGACACAGTAGTTCTACTGGTCTGTCATAATATAATAGAGGCAGTAATTCTAGCTGGTCTGTCATAATATAATATTAATGTAGATAGAGCTGGTTCGGTCATAATATAATTAGAGACAGTAGATCTAGCTGTTCTGTCATAATATAATAGAGACAGTAGGATCTAGCTGTTCTGTCATAATAGAATAGAGTACTAGTAGATCTAGCTGGTCTGTCGCATAATATAATAGATAATGTAGCATCTAGGATGGTCTGTCATAATATAATAGAGTAGCCAGTAGATTAGCGGTCGTGACATTAATATAATAGAAGACAGTAGATCTAGCTGGTCCTGTGATAATATAATAGAGACATTAGATCTAGCTGGTCTGTCATAATATAATAGAGACAGTAGATCTAGCTGGTCTGTCATAATATAATAGAGACAGTATATCTAGCTGGTATGTCATAATATAATAGAGACAGTAGATATAGCTGGTTTTTCATAATATAATAGAGACAGTAGATCGAGCCGGTCTGTCATTATATAATAGAGACATTAGATCTAGCTGGTCTGTCATAATATAATATATACTGTAGATCTAGCTGGTTTGTCATAACATAATAGAGACAGTAGATCTAGCTGGTCTGTCATTATATAATAGAGACATTATATCTAGCTGGTCTCTCATTATATAATAGAGACAGTAGATCTAGCTGGTCTGTCATAATATAACAGAGACAGTATATTTATCTGGTTTTTCATAATATAACAGAGACAGTAGATCTAGCTGGTCTGTCATAATATAATAGAGACATTAGATCTAGCTGGTCTGTCATAATATAATAGAGACAGTAGATCTAGCTGGTCTGTCATACTATAATAGAAACACTAGATCTAGCTGGTCTGTCATTATATAATAGAGACATTAGATATAGCTAGTCTATCATAATATAATAGAGACAGTAGATCTAACTGGTCTGTCATAATATAATAGAGACACTAGATCTAGCTGGTCTGTCATAATATAATAGAGACATTAGATCTAGATGGTCTGTCATAATATAATAGAGACAGTAGATCTAGCTGGTCTGTCATATTATAACAGAGACAGTAGATCTAGCTGGTCTGGCATAATATAATAGAGGCAGTAGATCTAGCTGGTCTGTCATTATATAATAGAGACAGTAGATCTAGCTGGTCTGTCATAATATAATAGAGACATTCGATCTAGCTGGTCTGTCATAATGTAATAGAGACAGTAGATCTAGCTGGCCTGTCATAATATAATAGAGACAGTAGATCTAGCTGGTCTGAAATAATATAATAGTGGCAGTAGATCTAGCTGGTCTGTCATTATATAATAGAGACAGTAGATCTAGCTGATCTGTCATATAATAGAGACAGTAGATCTAGCTGGTCTGTCATAATATAATAGAGACTGTAGATCTAGCTGGTCTGTCATAACATAATAGAGACAGTAGATCTAGCTGGTCTGTCATAATATAATAGATACTGTAGATCTAGCTGGTCTGTCATAATATAATACAGACAGTAGATCTAGCTGATCTGTCATAATATAATAGAGACAGTAGATCTAGCTGGTCTGCCATAATATAATAGATACATTAGATCTAGCTGGTCTGTCATAATATAATAGAGACAGTAGATCTAGCTGGTCTGTCATACTATAATAGAAACACTAGATCTAGCTGGTCTGTCATAATATAATAGAGACATTAGATATAGCTAGTCTATCATAATATAATAGAGACAGTAGATCTAACTGGTCTGTCATAATATAATAGAGACACTAGATCTAGCTGGTCTGTCATAATATAATAGAGACATTAGATCTAGATTGTCTGTCATAATATAATAGAGACAGTAGATCTAGCTGGTCTGTCATATTATAATAGAGACAGTAGATCTAGCTGGTCTGGCATAATATAATAGAGGCAGTAGATCTAGCTGGTCTGTCATAATATAATAGAGACATTAGATCTAGCTGGTCTGTCATAATGTAATAGAGACAGTAGATCTAGCTGGCCTGTCATAATATAATAGAGACAGTAGATCTAGCTGGTCTGCCATAATATAATAGAGGCAGTAGATCTAGCTGGTCTGTCATTATATAATAGAGACAGTAGATCTATCTGCTCTGTCATAATATAATAGATACTGTAGATCTAGCTGGTCTGTCATAATATAATAGAGACAGTAGATCTAGCTGTTCTGTCATAATATAATAGAGGCAGTAGATCTAGCTGGTCTGTCATAATATAATAGATACTGTAGATCTAGCTTTTCTGTCATAATATAATATATAATGTAGATCTAGGTGGTCTGTCATAATACAATATAGACAGTAGATCTAGCTGGTCTGACATAATATAATAGAGACAGTAATCTAGCTGGTCTGTCATACTATAATAGAAACACTAGATCTAGCTGGTCTGTCATAATATAATAGAAACATTAGATATAGCTAGTCTATCATAATATAATAGAGACAGTAGATCTAACTGGTCTGTCATAATATAATAGAGACACTAGATCTAGCTGGTCTGTCATAATATAATAGAGACATTAGATCTAGATGGTCTGTCATAATATAATAGAGACAGTAGATCTAGCTGGTCTGTCATATTATAATAGAGACAGTAGATCTAGCTGGTCTGGCATAATATAATAGAGGCAGTAGATCTAGCTGGTCTGTCATAATATAATAGATACTGTAGATCTAGCTGGTCTGTCATAATATAATATATAATGTAGATCTAGGTGGTCTGTCATAATACAATATAGACAGTAGATCTAGCTGGTCTGTCATATAATATAATAGAGACATTAGATCTAGATGGTCTGTCATATTATAATAGAGACAGTATATCTAGCTGGTCTGTCATAATATAATAGAGGCAGTAGATCTGGCTGGTCTGTCATAATATAATAGAGATATTAGATCTAGCTGGTCTGTCATAATGTAATAGAGACAGTAGATCTAGCTGGCCTGTCATAATATAATAGAGACAGTAGATCTAGCTGGTCTGGCATAATATAATAGAGGCAGTAGATCTAGCTGGTCTGTCATTATATAATAGAGACAGTAGATCTAGCTGGTCTGTCATAATATAATAGATACTGTAGATCTAGCTGGTCTGTCATAATATAATAGAGACAGTAGATCTAGCTGTTCTGTCATAATATAATAGAGACAGTAGATCTAGCTGGTCTGTCATAATATAATAGATACTGTAGATCTAGCTGGTCTGTCACAATATAATATATAATGTAGATCTAGGTGGTCTGTCATAATACAATATAGACAATATATCTAGCTGGTCTGACATAATATAATAGAAACAGTAATCTAGCTGGTCTGTCATAATATAATAGAGACATTAGATCTAGCTTGTCTGTCATAATATAATAGAGACATTCGATCTAGCTGGTCTGTCATAATATAATAGAGACAGTAGATCTAGCTGGTCTGTCATAATATAATAGAGACAGTAGATCTAGCTGGTCTGTCATAATATAATAGAGACAGTAGATCTAGCTGGTATGTCATAATATAATAGAGACAGTAGATTTAGCTGGTATGTCATAATATAATAGAGACAGTATATCGAGCTGGTCTGTCATTATATAATAGAGACAGTAGATCTAGCTGGTCTGTCATAATATAAAAGAGACAGTAGATCTAGCTGGTCTGTCATAATATAATAGAGACAGTAGATCTAGCTGGTCTGTCATAATATAATAGAGACAGTAGATCTAGCTGGTCTATCATAATATAATAGAGACAGTAGATCTAGCTGGTCTGTCATAATATAATAGAGACAGTAGATCTAGCTGGTCTGTCATAATATAATAGAGACATTAGATCTAGCTGGTCTGTCATAATGTAATAGAGACAGTATATCTAGCTGGCCTGTCATAATATAATAGAGACAGTAGATCTAGCTGATCTGGCATAATATAATAGAGGCAGTAGATCTAGCTGGTCTGTCATTATATAATAAAGACAGTAGATCTAGCTGGTCTGTCATAATATAATAGATACTGTAGATCTAGCTGGTCTGTCATAATATAATAGAGACAGTAGATCAAGCTGTTCTGTCATAATATAATAGAGACAGTAGATCTAGCTGGTCTGTCATAATATAATAGATACTGTAGATCTAGCTGGTCTGTCATAATATAATATATAATGTAGATCTAGGTGGTCTGTCATAATACAATATAGACAGTAGATCTAGCTGGTCTGACATAATATAATAGAGACAGTAATCTAGCTGGTCTGTCATAATATAATAGAGCCATTAGATCTAGCTGGTCTGTCATACTATAATAGAAACACTAGATCTAGCTGGTCTGTCAAATTATAATAGAGACAGTAGATCTAGCTGGTCTGGCATAATATAATAGGCAGTAGATCTAGCTGGTCTGCCATACCTTAAGGGAAGTCTGAGACGGGAGCCGTATGGTTAGTGAAGAAAGTCCCATTGCAAATGTACGGTCCCTTACCTGACGTCTTGCGACGTCGCAGAAAATCGCGGACGGCGTCGGGCCGTGGGCGGCGGAGAGCTCTTTCAGGAAGTCACCCAAAAAAACGTCTCGGACTTTCGGTTTCCGTTTTATAAAAATGACAAATTTTTGACTTTTTTCCGCATTCTCGAAAATTCCCACAAGAGGGAAAATAAATCGTATTGCAAGCGCACGAGTACGTGGCAAACGAGCGCGGCCTTTTCTCCTAAACTGAAAATATTTCGAAGACGAAACTCGGCGAGCATAGGTTTGGAGTAATGGGCAGTTGGCCCCGAACGAGATGGCGTCGAGACCTCGGCGCTTTTTGAGTTATGGCCATTTTTCTGGGATTAAAGGGTTAAAACGCAAGTAGGGTGCTAATTTGACCGCTTCATGTCAAAGTACATAAGCATACGGTGTCAGGAAAAAAAGAACCAGCCATTTATCTATCGTAATTTAAGAGAAAATGTACATTGACCGTTTGGTGATGTTCACAAAGAGGAATTTTTTTTTCCAAAAAATCACAGATCCAGTTGCAGTGTGTTCAGACGTACATTTTTAAAGTGGGTCTCGATGCTCTGCGAGAATCCTGTGATTTTATATGATTTTATGAAATAACACACACTCATTTAACCCTCTTTAAATAAGTCAGTTCTTAACATAAAGACTTAAAACTCAATATTATATAAGAGCCTACCCCAAGGAGGGTATGTGTTCACTTTCAGCTTCCTATGTCAACTGGAAGTACCTTAAAATGGTGCCATAGGGTCAGGTTTGAAGGGTAATAAGGTCAGATCTTTTCAAAACTTCACTTGTGTGATTAGACAACCCTCATGAACTGTAATCAGTCATTTCTCCAAACAGATGTCAAAGAAAAGCTCTCTCACACAAACACACACACACAAAAAGCTATGATGGAGTGAAAAAGTACGGTGCTTAAAGACACACAAAGCCTGCAATGGCATTACTATTATCTCCAGGCCGTGCCGAGTTCAACGAGATGCCCCGCTTGACCGTAGCTCGCTCGGTCTGAGCGCAGCGACCGTTACAAGAAGACGGACACGAATGACCCTTTGACCTCAATGTCAATTTTATTTGCTTTTGGGAGACAGAGAGAGAACCGTTAAGGTTAGAAGCACAATTTCACCTCAGGAACAATCCTAAGGTCCTCCCGATCTGTGCAAGCCTAACCTTGACCTTGTGGCATTAACCTTTCACGAGTATCAACCCCGTATCCGGGATCACCCCCCACCCCCCCCACACTGATTAGCATCGCTAGCATAGCTTCACAAGTAAATAGTAGCATCTAAATATCATTAAATCACAAGTCCAAGACACCAGATGAAAGATACAGATCTTGTGAATAAACCCATCATTTCTGTTTTTTAAAATGTTTTACAGGGAAGACACAATATGTAAATCTATTAGCTAACCACGTTAGCAAAATACACCATCTTTCTTTGTCCACCATTTTCTCTCTCCACCACTAGCTATCACCAATTCGGCTAAACTAAGATATTGATAGCAACAAACCAAGAAAAAAACTCATCAGATGACAGTCTGATAACATATTTATGGTATAGGATAGGTGTTGTTAGAAAAAAGTGCATATTTCAGGTAGAAATCACAGTTTACAATTGCACCGACCATCACAAATCGACTAGAATTACTAGATAGAGCAACGTGTATGACCAATTTACTCATCATAAAACATTTCATAAAAATAGACAAAGCATAGCAATGGAAAGACACAGTTCTTGTGATTTCAGACCATATTTCAGATTTTCTAAGCGTTTTTCAGCGAAAACACAATAAATCGATAAGTTAGCATACCACATGTACAAACGTTAGTAGAGCATGAATTCAAGGCAAAGGGAGCTATAACGTTATCATCGCCAAAATATATTAATTTTTTCACTAACCTTCTCAGAATTCTTCCGATGACACTCCTGTAACATCATTTTACAACATACATATACAGTTTGTTCGAAAAGGTGCATATTTAGCCATACAAAACCGTGGTTATACAATGGAAATAGTCACAACTCAAGCATCAAAATGAGGGACGTCAGCTTTCAGAGTGATCTAGTTTAATCCAAAGCTAATCATATACTTGACTAAAAAATACAGAGTTGACAGGAATCGAAAGACAAATTAGTTCTTAATGCAACCGCTGACTTACATTTTTAAAATTATCCTTACTTTTCAATACAGGGTTCGCCAAGTGAAGCTATACCAAACAAAATGGCGAAATATGCGTTTAAAATATTTCGACAGAACAACGATTTATCATATTAAATATTGCTTACTTTGAGCTGTTCTTCCATCAGATTCTTGGGCAATGTATTCTTTCTTGGGTTTAATCTTCTTTTGGTCGAAAGATGTCCTTTGTCCGTCTAAATGCCCGCTAACGTTCGACCGGGACCCCGAAATGTGCCCGGTGCTTCACATAGAAATGCATCAAAATCGCACTAAACGGATATAAATTGCTATAAAACGGTTTAAATTAACTACCTTATGATGTTTCTAAGTCCTATATCGAATTAAATTACAGACGGATACATTTCAAGTTGATAACCGAGCCTGTGAAAATGGCATCCGGAGGTCCCTTCCTGCGTAAGGGCGAGCGTCGAAAGGGGGGCTACTCTCACTCCTTGGTCTTTTATAACCTCTGAGAGCTACGGAGAAGGCCCATTCCACTTCTCATTGGTTACTGACATCCAGGGGAAGGCGGGTGCAGTTCGTGTCGTTCCATAGGATAGACAGAGACCTTAAAAACTGATCTGAAACCAGAGCTTCGCTCTCAGACCTTTCACTGTCTGTCATGGATTTCGCTGTAGAAAGAGTTCTGGGTCACCCACAGACATCATTCCAACTTTGTATGAAACTAGAAAGTGTTTTCTATCCAATAGAATTAATAATATGCATATTGTACGAGCAAGAATTGAGTACTAGGCAGTTTAATTTGGAGACGACAAAATGCTAATTCGGAACAGCACCCCCTGTAGTCGCAAGAAGTTAACCCTTAACAGTTAAAAGAAGGTGTTTACATCAAATAGTTTACAATGAAATGTCTCCCCATTGGAATACATTGACTGCACCTCTAAATTCAACCTAAAGCCTATGTGGGTTATGAATGTCTTATGAACCTGTCTTTGATGTCAGTCCATCAGGCCACCATGAGGTCTACCTGTGTCGATTCTAAGCTTCCTGGAGCAACCAGAAGTGGTTAAATCACCCTAAAAGTGTTTGCCATAGCCAACCTGCAGTTTGAGAGAAATAGTGCATTCAGCCCTATGTAAATCAGTCAATTTTTAACATACAGACTTAAAACTCAGGATTCTGTAACAGCCTACTCCAGTGATGATATGTGTTTATTTATAGCTTCCTGTGACAACCGGAAGTGCCATAACTGGTGTCAAATGGGCTGTTTCGAAGGGTTAAAAATGTCAAATCTTTCCAAAACTTCATATATGTGAATAGACAACATTCATGAACTGTAAATCAGTCCTTCATCCCATCAGATTAAAAAAATAAAAAATACACACCGACACAGAAATGATGGAGGGACACACTGAGGGGCTAAGAGGCAGACAGTGCCTGCAGTAGTTACTTTTGTTCCAACTTTTAAAGAACCGTCAGACCTAGAGTTCTGAAAATTTACAAACCTGTTCTAGACCTCAGGTCGATTGTGCACGGTGAATTATATGGCTCTAGAAGGTTCTCGGATCGATAAAAAGCATTGTGTATTTGCCATGTTTTCAATTCATTTTGACCTCAACGAAACGGACGACATTTAGAAAAGTCCCAGAGTCTCAAGACTAGGTGCGTTGAAACCGGCTCGGCCCATAGAGACAGACCCCAACAAGCCTGTTTGATTGCTCATTCAAGGACCCCGTAGCAAGGCAATGAAAAAAGTGGAATTTCAGCACCAATTAAGGTTTTGCTCGGGCACCGAATGACCTATCGAGCCGAAACTTGGGATTCGAGGTCGCTTCACATAGGGCTAAACATAATGTGTGAACTGGACCCGCAGCTAGAACATAACTACGTATTATTTGTTTTATTATGGTTTAAATAGAAGGCGCTGTGAATTTTGGGTCTGCTCTGAAATATGTTATAGTTGGCATCTAAAGGAGTTGGAAAAAGTGAGTTTGGAGTCAGATGGTATCAGTTTGGTGTCTGAAAATATCTATTTGACTGATGGACACTGACTTGCTCGTTGACTTTTGTACATTTGCAATATGTTTCAACGGGGAGGTACCATGAGGAAAAAGCGACATGATGAAATTTCACGAAACGAGCGATGGAGAGGAACCACTATCACTGCCCGGCCATCCTGAGGTCATCAGACCGTTGACTTTTGCATTTCTAAAGTATTTAAGAGAATGTACGTTACATTTGCAATATGATTCAACATCACATCATATTGCAAATGCACGTTACATTTGCAATATGATGTGATGTTGAATCATATTGCAAATGTAACGTGCATTCTTTAAATACTTTAGAAATACAAAAGTCAACGTCCTGATGACCTCAGGATGGCCGGGCAGTGATAGTGGTTCCTCTCCAACGCTCGTTGCGTGAAATTTCATCATGTCGATTTTGGTGATGGTACCCCCGCGTTGAAACATATTGCAAATGTACAAAAGTCGACTAGCAAGTCAACTAGCAAGTGTCAACAAAAGTCAACTAGCAAGTGTCCATCAGTCAATTGGATATTTTCAGACACCAAACTGATACCATCTGACTCCAAACTCACTTTTTACAACTCCTTTAGAAGCCAACTATCACATATTTCAGAGCAGGCCCAAAATTCACAGCGCCTTCCATGAATGCACCAAAATAGCATTCTGAAATCACCACTAAAATGACATCACCATATTCTCCAGGCCGTGCCGAGTTCAACGGGATGCCCCGCTTGACCGTAGCTCGCTCGGTCTGAGCGCAGCGACCGTTACAAGAGAACGGACACAAATGACCTTTTGACCTCAATGTCAATTTCATTTGCTTTTGGGACACAGAGAGAGAACCGTTAAGGTTAGAAACACAATTTCACCTCAGGAGTGTTCTTAAGGTCCTCCCGATCTGTGCAAGCCTAACCTTGACCTTGTCGCATTAACCCTTCACAGTTAAAAGAAGGTGTTTACATCAAACAGTTTACAATGACATTTCGCCCCATAGGAATACATTGACTGCTCCCCTAAATTCAACCTGAAGCCTATGTGGGTTATGAATGTCTTATGAACCTGTCTTTGATGACAGTCCATCAGGCCACCATGAGGTCTACCTGTGTCGATTCTAAGCTTCCTGGAGAAACCGGAAGTGGTTAAAATCACCCTAAAAGTGTTTGCAATATCCAACCTGCAGTTTGAGAGAAATAGTGCATTCAGCCCTATGTAAATCAGTCAATTTTTAACATATAGACTTAAAACTCAGGATTCTCTAACAGCATACTCCAGTGAGTATATGTGTTTACTTACAGCTTCCTGTGCCAACCGGAAGTGCCATAATTGGTGTCAAATGGGCTGTTTTGAAGGGTTAAAAATTTAAAATCTTTCCAAAACTTCATTTTTGTGATTAGGCAACCCTCTTGAACTGTAAATCAGTCATTAGTCCCATCAGATTTCAAAGAAAAATTTACACACCCAAACAGAAATGATGGAGGGACACACTGAGGGGCTAAGAGGCAGACAGTGCCTGTGGTAGTTACTTTTGTTCCAACTTTTAAAGAACCGTCAGACCTAGAGTTCTGAAACTTTGGAAACCTGTTCTAGACCTCAGGTTGATTGTGCACGGTGAGTTATGTGGCTCTAGAAGGTTCTCAGACCGATAAACAGCCTCGTGTATTTGCTATGTTTTCAATTCATTTTCAGCTCAACGAAACTGACAACATTTAGAAAAGTCCCAGAGTCTCAAGACTAGGTGCATTAAAACCGGCTCGGCCCATAGAGTCAGACCCCAACGAGCCTGTTTGATTGCTCATTCAAGGACCCCGTAGCAAGGCAATGAAAAAAGTGGATTTTCAGCACCAATTAAGGTATTGCTCGGGCACCGAATGACCTATCGAGCCGAAACTTGGGATTCGAGGTCGCCTCACATAGGGCTAAACATAATGTGAGAACTGGACCCGCAGCTAGAACATAACTACGTATTATTTGTTTTATTATGGTTTAAATGGAAGGCGCTGTGAATTTTGGGCCTGCTCTGAAATATGTTATAGTTGGCTTCTAAAGGAGTTGGAAAAAGTGAGTTTAGTGTCAGATGGTATCAGTTTGGTGTCTGACAATATCCAATTGACTGATGGACACTGACTTGCTAGTTGACTTTTGTGCATTTGCAATATGTTTCAACGGGGGGGTACCATCACCAAAATCGACATGATGAAATTTCCACGCAACGAGCGATGGAGAGGAACCACTAACACTGCCCGGCCATCCTGAGGTCATCAGGACGTTCAATTTTGTATTTCTAAAGTATTTAAAGAATGCACGTTACATTTGCAATATGATTCAACACATCATATTGCAAATGTAACACTGTGTGTTATGTTTGCAATATGATTCAACACATCATATTACAAATGTAACACTGTGTGTTATGTTTGCAATATGATTCAACACATCATATTGCAAATGTAACACTGTGTGTTATGTTTGCAATATGATTCAACACATCATATTACAAATGTAACACTGTGTGTTATGTTTGCAATATGATTCAACACATCATATTGCAAATATAACAGTGTGTGTTTGCAATATGATTCAACAGTGTGTTATGTTTGCAATATGATGTGATGTTTTTCACTGTTGAATCATATGCAAATGTAACGTGCATTCTTTAAATAAACCCTATGTGGGTTATGAATGTCTTATGAACCAGTCTTCAATGACAATCCATCAAGCCACTATGAGGTCTACCTGTGTCGATTCTAAGCTTCCTGGAGCAACCGGAAGTGATAAAATCACCCTAAAAGTGTTTTGCCATACCCAACCAGCAGTTTGTGATTTATAGTGCATTCAACCCTGTGTAAATTAGTCAGTTCTTAACGTATAGACTTAAAACTCAGGATTCTGTAAAAGCATACCACGATCAGGATAGGTATTTACTTATAGCTTCCTGTGACAACCGGAAGTGCCTTAAAATGGGGTCATAGGTGCTGTTTCAAAGGGTTAAAAAAGTCAGATCTTTCCAAAACTTTAAGTATGTGATTAGGCAACCTTCATGAACTGTAAATCAGTCATTTCTCTAAACAGATGTCAAAGAAAAGCTCACACACACACACACAGACACACACAGCAAGGATGGAGTCAGAAAAAAAAAAAGTCAGAAAATATTCTGTTTTTTTTCATGGAAAATATTTTATGTTTTTTCTTCTCGAGTCAATGGCCTGAGTATTTATGGAGTTTTTCCAAAAAACTCAAAAAATATTCTAAGTCCAAACTTTTCGTGCACCTGGTATTTTTTTGGGGTTACCAGGTGCCATGGTTGAAATTGCTTTTAGGGGGCATCCAGACTTCCATACCCGCTCTGGGAGCACTATTCTTCGGCCAAAAATCAATGTGTGCTGGCCTGAGTGATTTATGGAGGTTTTCCAAAAAAGTCAGAAAATATTCTGGTTTTTTTTCTGGAATTTTTGTTTTGTTTTTTCTTCTCGAGTCAATGGGGGTCCGGCCTGAGTGATTTAAGGAGGTTTCCAAAAAAAGTCAAAAAATATTCTATGTTTCATGTTTTGGGTTACCAGGCGTCATTTTTCAAAACGGTTTTAAATGCTTCATTTTGGCCTTTTAAAAACAAAATGTTATTTTCGACTATGAAATCCAAAAAGCACTTTTTTAAAGGGGTTGATAAGTTTTTTCTAATTTATTCACATTTTTGACTTCATATTAAATCAGATTGCAAATGCACAAAACATATTCCTTAAGTACAAGTAAACATTTCAAAAAAATTATGATAATAAAATGTGACTAAAGTATCTTCATACAGTTCTTATACATGTGTAATTGACCTAAAAATCGAAAGAATTTCAAAAAACGGTCCAGAAAGCACTTTTTTAAAGGAGGTTATACGTTTTTTCCAAATTTTTGACATTTTTGACTTTTGACTTTTGACTTCCTATGAAATCACATTCCAAATGCACAAAACAAATTCCTTAAGTCCAAATAAAAATGTCCTAAAAATTATGTTAATAAAATTTGACAAAAGTATTTTCATACAGTTCTTACACATGTGTAATTGACATAAAAATTGAAAGAATTTCGAAAAACGGTCCAGAAAGCACTTTTTTAAAGGGGGTGATACGTTTTTTCCAAATTTTTGACATTTTTGACTTTTGACTTTTGACTTCCTATGAAATCACATTCCAAATGCACAAAACAAATTCCTTAAGTCCAAATAAAAATGTCCAAAAAATTATGTTAATAAAATTTGACAAAAGTATTTTCATACAGTTCTTACACATGTGTAATTGACATAAAAATCGAAAATATTTCGAAAAACGGTCCAGAAAGCACTTTTTTAAGGGGGTGATAAGTTTTTGCCAAAACTTTCAAAATTTCAAAATTTGGCTCTGGGGTCTTGACTTGCGTTACAGTAAGCCTATGAAAAATTAAGATGGAACTCACTCGCCCACTATAGGATTTTTGGGGTGTTACACAGCTCATTTACAATATGGCATTTGCCATCAACTTTGGACGAAACAGCGCCGGATGTAATGTGAAATCCCACACAATCCCATTGTGTATATGGTCCGCTCGGTGCCAATAAGTTGCCATGTTATTTTGTACAATTGAGGGGGGAGTTCCCTTACATAATATAATAGAGACAGTAGATCTAGCTGATCTGTCATATAACAGAGACAGTAGATCTAGCTGGTCTGTCATAATATAATAGAGACTGTAGATCTAGCTGGTTTGTCATAACATAGAGACAGTAGATCTAGCTGGTCTGTCTTTATATAATAGAGACAGTATATCTAGCTGGTCTCTCATTATATAATAAAGACAATAGATCTAGCTGGTCTGTCATAATATAACAGAGACAGTAGATTTATATGGTTTTTCATAATATAATAGAGACAGTAGATCTAGCTGGTCTGCCATAATATAATAGATACATTAGATCTAGCTGGTCTGTCATAATATAATAGAGACAGTAGATCTAGCTGGTCTGTCATAATATAATAGATACATTAGATCTAGCTGGTCTGTCATAATATAATAGAGACAGTAGATCTAACTGGTCTGTCATAATATAATAGAGACACTAGATCTAGCTGGTCTGTCATAATATAATAGAGACATTAGATCTAGATGGTCTGTGATAATATAATAGAGACAGTAGATCTAGCTGGTCTGTTATATTATAATAGAGACAGTAGATCTAGCTGATCTGGCATAATATTATAGAGACTGTAGATCTAGCTGGTTTGTCATAACATAGAGACAGTAGATCTAGCTGGTCTGTCTTTATATAATAGAGACAGTATATCTAGCTGGTCTCTCATTATATAATAAAGACAATAGATCTAGCTGGTCTGTCATAATATAACAGAGACAGTAGATTTATATGGTTTTTCATAATATAATAGAGACAGTAGATCTAGCTGGTCTGCCATAATATAATAGATACATTAGATCTAGCTGGTCTGTCATAATATAATAGAGACAGTAGATCTAGCTGGTCTGTCATAATATAATAGATACATTAGATCTAGCTGGTCTGTCATAATATAATAGAGACAGTAGATCTAACTGGTCTGTCATAATATAATAGAGACACTAGATCTAGCTGGTCTGTCATAATATAATAGAGACATTAGATCTAGATGGTCTGTCATAATATAATAGAGACAGTAGATCTAGCTGGTCTGTCATATTATAATAGAGACAGTAGATCTAGCTGATCTGGCATAATATAATAGAGGCAGTAGATCTAGCTGGTCTGTCATAATATAATAGAGACATTAGATCTAGCTGGTCTGTCATAATGTAATAGAGACAGTAGATCTAGCTGGCCTGTCATAATATAATAGAGACAGTAGATCTAGCTGGTCTGGCATAATATAATAGAGGCAGTAGATCTAGCTGGTCTGTCATTATATAATAGAGACAGTAGATCTAGCTGGTCTGTCATAATATAATAGATACTGTAGATCTAGCTGGTCTGTCATAATATAATAGAGACAGTAGATCTAGCTGTTCTGTCATAATACAATATAGACAGTAGATCTAGCTGGTCTGACATAATATAATAGAGACAGTAATCTAGCTGGTCTGTCATACTATAATAGAAACACTAGATCTAGCTGGTCTGTCATAATATAATAGAGACATTAGATATAGCTAGTCTATCATAATATAATAGAGACAGTAGATCTAACTGGTCTGTCATAATATAATAGAGACACTAGATCTAGCTGGTCTGTCATAATATAATATAGACATTAGATCTCGATGGTCTGTCATAATATAATAGAGACAGTAGATCTAGCTGGTCTGTCATATTATAATAGAGACAGTAGATCTAGCTGGTCTAGCATAATATAATAGAGGCAGTAGATCTAGCTGGTCTGTCATAATATAATAGATACTGTAGATCTAGCTGGTCTGTCATAATATAATAGATACTGTAGATCTAGGTGGTCTGTCATAATACAATATAGACAGTAGATCTAGCTGGTCTGTCATAATATAATAGAGACATTAGATCTAGATGGTCTGTCATATTATAATAGAGACAGTAGATCTAGCTGGTCTGTCATAATATAATAGAGGCAGTAGATCTGGCTGGTCTGTCATAATATAATAGAGACATTAGATCTAGCTGGTCTGTCATAATGTAATAGAGACAGTAGATCTTGCTGGCCTGTCATAACATAATAGAGACAGTAGATCTAGCTGGTCTGGCATAATATAGTAGAGGCAGTAGATCTAGCTGGTCTGTCATTATATAATAGAGACAGTAGATCTAGCTGGTCTGTCATAATATAATAGATACTGTAGATCTAGCTGGTCTGTCATAATATAATAGAGACAGTAGATCTAGCTGTTCTGTCATAATATAATAGAGACAGTAGATCTAGCTGGTCTGTCATAATATAATAGAGACATTCGATCTAGCTGGTCTGTCATAATATAATAGAGACAGTAGATCTAGCTGAACTGTCATAATATAATAGAGACAGTAGATCTAGCTGAACTGTCATAATATAATAGAGACAGTAGATCTAGCTGGTCTGTCATAATATAATAGAGACAGTAGATCTAGGTGGTCTGTCATAATATAATATAGACAGTAGATCTAGCTGGTTTGTCATAACACAATCGAGACAGTAGATCTAGCTGGTCTGTCATAATATAATAGAGATATTAGATCTAGCTGGTCTGTCATAATATAATAGAGACAGTAGATCTAGCTGGTCTGTCATAATATAATAGAGACTGTAGATCTAGCTGGTTTGTCATAATATAATAGAGACAGTAGATCTAGCTGGTCTGTCATAATATAATAGAGACATTAGATATAGCTGGTCTGTCATAATATAATAGAGACAGTAGATCTAGCTGGTTTGTCATAATATAATAGAGACATTAGATCTACCTGGTCTGTCATAATATAATAGAGACAGTAGTTCTAGCTGGTCTGTCATAATATAATAGAGGCAGTAGATCTAGCTGGTCTGTCATAAAATAATATATACTGTAGATCTAGCTGGTGTGTCATAATATAATAGAGACGGTAGATCTAGCTGGTCTGTCATAATATAATAGAGACAGTAGATCTAGCTGGTTTGTCATAATATAATAGAGGCAGTAGATCTAGCTGGTCTGTCATAATATAATAGATACTGTAGATCTAGCTGGTCTGTCATAATATAATAGAGACAGTAGATCTAGGTGGTCTGTCATATAATAGAGACAGTAGATCTAGCTATTCTGTCATAATATAATAGAGACTGTAGATCTAGCTGGTTTGTCATAACATAATAGAGACAGTAGATCTAGCTGGTCTGTCATAATATAATAGAGACAGTAGATCTAGCTGATCTGTCATAATATAATAGAGACATTAGATCTAGCTGGTCTGTCATAATATAATAGAGACAGTAGATTTAGCTGGTTTTTCATAATATAATAGAGACAGTAGATTGAGCTGGTCTGTCATTATATAATAGAGACAGTAGATCTAGCTGGTCTGTCATAATATAATAGAGACATTAGATCTAGCTGGTCTGTCATAATATAATAGAGACAGTAGATCTAGCTGGTCTGTCATAATATAATAGAGACATTCGATCTAGCTGGTCTGTCATAATATAATAGAGACAGTAGATCTAGCTGGTCTGTCATAATATAATAGATACTGTAGATCTAGCTGGTCTGTCATGATATAATATAGACAGTAGATCTAGGTGGTCTGTCATAATATAATAGAGACAGTAGATCTAGCTGGTCTGTCATAATATAATAGAGACAGTAGATCTAGCTGATCTGTCATATAATAGAGACAGTAGATCTAGCTGGTCTGTCATAATATAATAGAGACTGTAGATCTAGCTGGTTTGTCATAACATAATAGAGACAGTAGATCTAGCTGATCTGTCATAATATAATAGAGACATTAGATCTAGCTGGTCTGTCATAATATAATAGAGACAGTAGATTTAGCTGGTTTTTCATAATATAATAGAGACAGTAGATCGAGCTGGTCTGTCATTATATAATAGAGACAGTAGATCTAGCTGGTCTGTCATAATATAATAGAGACATTAGATCTAGCTGGTCTGTCATAATATAATAGAGACATTAGATCTAGCTGGTCTGTCATAATATAATAGAGACATTCGATCTAGCTGGTCTGTCATAATATAATAGAGACAGTAGATCTAGCTGGTCTGTCATAATATAATATAGACAGTAGATCTAGCTGGTCTGTCATAATATAATAGAGACAGTAGATCTAGCTGGTCTGTCATAATATAATAGAGACAGTAGATCTAGCTGGTCTGTCATAATATAATAGAGGCAGTAAATCTAGCTGGTCTGTCATAAAATAATATATACTGTAGATCTAGCTGGTGTGTCATAATAGAATAGAGACGGTAGATCTAGCTGGTCTGTCATAATATAATAGAGACAGTAGATCTAGCTGGTTTGTCATAATATAATAGAGACATTAGATCTAGCTGGTCTGTCAGAATATAATAGAGACAGTAGATCTAGCTGGTTTGTCATAATATAATAGAGACATTAGATCTAGCTGGTCTGTCAGAATATAATAGAGGCAGTAGATCTAGCTGGTCTGTCATAATATAATAGATATTGTAGATCTAGCTGGTCTGTCATAATATAATAGAGACAGTAGATCTAGCTGATCTGTCATATAATAGAGGCAGTAGATCTAGCTGGTCTGTCATAATATAATATATACTGTAGATCTAGCTGGTCTGTCATAATATAATAGAGACAGTAGATCTAGCTGATCTGTCATATAATAGAGACAGTAGATCTAGCTGGTCTGTCATAATATAATAGAGACTGTAGATCTAGCTGGTTTGTCATAACATAATAGAGACAGTAGATCTAGCTGGTCTGTCATAATATAATAGAGATATTAGATCTAGCTGGTCTGTCATAATATAATAGAGACAGTAGATTTAGCTGGTTTTTCATAATATAATAGAGACAGTAGATCGAGCTGGTCTGTCATTATATAATAGAGACAGTAGATCTAGCTGGTCTGTCATAATATAATAGAGACATTAGATCTAGCTGGTCTGTCATAATATAATAGAGACATTAGATCTAGCTGGTCTGTCATAATATAATAGAGACAGTAGATCTAGCTGGTCTGTCATAATATAATATAGACAGTAGATCTAGCTGGTCTGTCATAATATAATAGAGACAGTAGATCTAGCTGGTCTGTCATAATATAATAGAGACAGTAGATCTAGCTGGTCTGTCATAATATAATAGAGACAGTAAATCTAGCTGGTCTGTCATAAAATAATATATACTGTAGATCTAGCTGGTGTGTCATAATATAATAGAGACGGTAGATCTAGCTGGTCTGTCATAATATAATAGAGACAGTAGATCTAGCTGGTTTGTCATAATATAATAGAGACATTAGATCTAGCTGGTCTGTCAGAATATAATAGAGGCAGTAGATCTAGCTGGTCTGTCATAATATAATAGATACTGTAGATCTAGCTGGTCTGTCATAATATAATAGAGACAGTAGATCTAGCTGATCTGTCATATAATAGAGGCAGTAGATCTAGCTGGTCTGTCATAATATAATATATACTGTAGATCTAGCTGGTCTGTCATAATATAATAGAGACAGTAGATCTAGCTGATCTGTCATATAATAGAGACAGTAGATCTAGCTGTTCTGTCATAATATAATAGAGACTGTAGATCTAGCTGGTTTGTCATAACATAATAGAGACAGTAGATCTAGCTGGTCTGTCATATAATAGAGACAGTAGATCTAGCTGGTCTGTCATAATATAATAGAGACAGTAGATCTAGCTGATCTGTCATAATATAATAGAGACATTAGATCTAGCTGGTCTGTCATAATATAATAGAGACAGTAGATTTAGCTGGTTTTTCATAATATAATAGAGACAGTAGATCGAGCTGGTCTGTCATTATATAATAGAGACAGTAGATCTAGCTGGTCTGTCATAATATAATAGAGACAGTAGATCTAGCTGGTCTGTCATAATATAATAGAGACATTAGATCTAGCTGGTCTGTCATAATATAATAGAGACATTCGATCTAGCTGGTCTGTCATAATATAATAGAGACAGTAGATCTAGCTGGTCTGTCATAATATAATAGATACTGTAGATCTAGCTGGTCTGTCATGATATAATAGAGACAGTAGATCTAGGTGGTCTGTCATAATATAATAGATACTGTAGATCTAGCTGGTCTGTCATAATATAATAGAGACAGTAGATCTAGCTGATCTGTCATATAATAGAGACAGTAGATCTAGCTGTTCTGTCATAATATAATAGAGACTGTAGATCTAGCTGGTTTGTCATACCATAATAGAGACAGTAGATCTAGCTGGTCTGTAATAATATAATAGAGACAGTAGATCTAGCTGATCTGTCATAATATAATAGAGACATTAGATCTAGCTGGTCTGTCATAATATAATAGAGACAGTAGATTTAGCTGGTTTTTCATAATATAATAGAGACAGTAGATCGAGCTGGTCTGTCATTATATAATAGAGACAGTAGATCTAGCTGGTCTGTCATAATATAATAGAGACATTAGATCTAGCTGGTCTGTCATAATATAATAGAGACATTAGATCTAGCTGGTCTGTCATAATATAATAGAGACATTCGATCTAGCTGGTCTGTCATAATATAATAGAGAGAGTAGATCTAGCTGGTCTGCCATAATATAATAGAGACAGTAGATCTAGCTGGTCTGTCATAATATAATAGAGACAGTAGATCTAGCTGGTCTGTCATAATATAATAGAGACAGTAGATCTAGCTGGTCTGTCATAATATAATAGAGACAGTAGATCTAGCTGGTCTTTCATAATATAATAGAGACATTAGATCTAGCTGGTCTGTCATAATATAATAGAGACATTAGATCTAGCTGGTCTGTCATAATATAATAGAGACATTCGATCTAGCTGGTCTGTCATAATATAATAGAGAGAGTAGATCTAGCTGGTCTGCCATAATATAATAGAGACAGTAGATCTAGCTGGTCTGTCATAATATAATAGAGACAGTATATCTAGCTGGTCTGTCATAATATAATAGAGACAGTAGATCTAGCTGGTCTGTCATAATATAATAGAGACAGTAGATCTAGCTGGTCTGTCATAATATAATAGATACTGTAGATCTAGCTGGTCTGTCATGATATAATATAGACAGTAGATCTAGGTGGTCTGTCATAATATAATAGATACTGTAGATCTAGCTGGTCTGTCATAATGTAATAGAGACATTAGATCTAGCTGATCTGTCATATAATAGAGACAGTAGATCTAGCTGGTCTGTCAATATATAATAGAGACAGTAGATCTAGCTGGTCTGTCATAATATAATAGAGACATTAGATCTAGCTGGTCTGTCATAATATAATAGAGACATTAGATCTAGCTGGTCTGTCATAATATAATAGAGACATTCGATCTAGCTGGTCTGTCATAATATAATAGAGAGAGTAGATCTAGCTGGTCTGCCATAATATAATAGAGACAGTAGATCTAGCTGGTCTGTCATAATATAATAGAGACAGTAGATCTAGCTGGTCTGTCATAATATAATAGAGACAGTAGATCTAGCTGGTCTGTCATAATATAATAGAGACAGTAGATCTAGCTGGTCTTTCATAATATAATAGAGACATTAGATCTAGCTGGTCTGTCATAATATAATAGAGACATTAGATCTAGCTGGTCTGTCATAATATAATAGAGACATTCGATCTAGCTGGTCTGTCATAATATAATAGAGAGAGTAGATCTAGCTGGTCTGCCATAATATAATAGAGACAGTAGATCTAGCTGGTCTGTCATAATATAATAGAGACAGTATATCTAGCTGGTCTGTCATAATATAATAGAGACAGTAGATCTAGCTGGTCTGTCATAATATAATAGAGACAGTAGATCTAGCTGGTCTGTCATAATATAATAGATACTGTAGATCTAGCTGGTCTGTCATGATATAATATAGACAGTAGATCTAGGTGGTCTGCCATAATATAATAGATACTGTAGATCTAGCTGGTCTGTCATAATGTAATAGAGACAGTAGATCTAGCTGATCTGTCATATAATAGAGACAGTAGATCTAGCTGGTCTGTCATAATATAATAGAGACTGTAGATCTAGCTGGTTTGTCATAACATAATAGAGACAGTAGATCTAGCTGGTCTGTCATTATATAATAGAGACAGTATATCTAGCTGGTCTCTCATTATATAATAGAGACATTAGATCTAGATGGTCTGTCATAATATAATAGAGACATTAGATCTAGCTGGTCTGTCATAATATAATAGAGACATTCGATCTAGCTGGTCTGTCATAATATAATAGAGCCAGTAGATCTAGCTGGTCTGTCATAATATAATAGATACTGTAGATCTAGCTGGTCTGTCATGATATAATATAGACAGTAGATCTAGTTGGTCTGTCATAATATAATAGATACTGTAGATCTA
This sequence comes from Salvelinus namaycush, assembly GCF_016432855.1. Lineage (NCBI taxonomy): Eukaryota > Metazoa > Chordata > Actinopteri > Salmoniformes > Salmonidae > Salvelinus > Salvelinus namaycush. Next base: position 31,564 of record NW_024061606.1, on the reverse strand, counting down.
GCTGGTCTGTGATAATATAATAGAGACATTAGATCTAGCTGATCTGTCATATAATAGAGACAGTAGATCTAGCTGTTCTGTCATAATATAATAGAGACTGTAGATCTAGCTGGTTTGTCATAACATAATAGAGACAGTAGATCTAGCTGGTCTGTCATAATATAATAGAGACAGTAGATCTAGCTGATCTGTCATAATATAATAGAGACATTAGATCTAGCTGGTCTGTCATAATATAATAGAGACAGTAGATTTAGCTGGTTTTTCATAATATAATAGAGACAGTAGATCGAGCTGGTCTGTCATTATATAATAGAGACAGTAGATCTAGCTGGTCTGTCATAATATAATAGAGACATTAGATCTAGCTGGTCTGTCATAATATAATAGAGACATTAGATCTAGCTGGTCTGTCATAATATAATAGAGACATTCGATCTAGCTGGTCTGTCATAATATAATAGAGAGAGTAGATCTAGCTGGTCTGCCATAATATAATAGAGACAGTAGATCTAGCTGGTCTGTCATAATATAATAGAGACAGTAGATCTAGCTGGTCTGTCATAATATAATAGAGACAGTAGATCTAGCTGGTCTGTCATAATATAATAGAGACAGTAGATCTAGCTGGTATGTCATAATATAATAGAGACAGAAGATTTAGCTGGTTTTTCATAATATAATAGAGACAGTAGATCGAGCTGGTCTGTCATTATATAATAGAGACAGTAGATCTAGCTGGTCTGTCATAATATAATAGAGACATTAGATCTAGCTGGTCTGTCATAATATAATAGAGACATTAGATCTAGCTGGTCTGTCATAATATAATAGAGACATTCGATCTAGCTGGTCTGTCATAATATAATAGAGACAGTAGATCTAGCTGGTCTGTCATAATATAATAAAGACAGTAGATCTAGCTGGTCTGTCATAATATAATAGAGACAGTAGATCTAGCTGGTCTGTCATAATATAATAGATACTGTAGATCTAGCTGGTCTGTCATGATATAATATAGACAGTAGATCTAGGTGGTCTGTCATAATTTAATAGATACTGTAGATCTAGCTGGTCTGTCATAATATAATAGAGACATTAGATCTAGCTGATCTGTCATATAATAGAGACAGTAGATCTAGCTGGTCTGTCATAATATAATAGAGACTGTAGATCTAGCTGGTTTGTCATAACATAATAGAGACAGTAGATCTAGCTGGTCTGTCATTATATAATAGAGACAGTATATCTAGCTGGTCTCTCATTATATAATAGAGACAGTAGATCTAGCTGGTCTGTCATAATATAACAGAGACAGTAGAACTATCTGGTTTTTCATAATGTAATAGAGACAGTAGATCTAGCTGGTCTGTCATAATATAATAGAGACAGTAGATCTAGCTGGTCTGTCATAATATAATAGAGACAGTAGATCTAGCTGATCTGTCATAAATAAAATAGAGACATTAGATCTAGCTGGTCTGTCATAATATAATAGAGACAGTAGATTTAGCTGGTTTTTCATAATATAATAGAGACAGTAGATCTAGCTGGTCTGTCATAATATAATAGAGACATTAGATCTAGCTGGTCTGTCATAATATAATAGAGACATTCGATCTAGCTGGTCTGTCACAATATAATAGAGACAGTAGATCTAGCTGGTCTGTCATAATATAATAGAGACAGTAGATCTAGCTGGTCTGTCATAATATAATAGAGACAGTAGATCTAGCTGGTCTGTCATAATATAATAGAGACAGTAGATCTAGCTGGTCTGTCATAATATAATAGATACTGTAGATCTAGCTGGTCTGTCATGATCTAGCTGGTCTGTCATGATATAATGGAGACAGTAGATCTAGGTGGTCTGTCATAATATAATAGATACTGTAGATCTAGCTGATTTGTCATAATATAATAGAGACAGTAGATCTAGCTGATCTGTCATATAATAGAGACAGTAGATCTAGCTGGTCTGTCATAATATAATAGAGACTGTAGATCTAGCTGGTGTGTCATAACATAATAGAGACAGTAGATCTAGCTGGTCTGTCATTATATAATAGAGACAGTATATCTAGCTGATCTCTCATTATATAATAGAGACAGTAGATCTAGCTGGTCTGTCATAATATAACAGAGACAGTAGATTTATCTGGTTTTTCATAATATAATAGAGACATTCGATCTAGCTGGTCTGTCATAATATAATAGAGACAGTAGATCTAGCTGAACTGTCATAATATAATAGAGACAGTAGATCTAGCTGGTCTCTCATTATACAATAGAGACAGTAGATCTAGGTGGTCTGTCATAATATAATATAGACAGTAGATCTAGCTGGTTTGTCATAACACAACCGAGACAGTAGATCTAGCTGGTCTGTCATAATATAATAGAGATATTAGATCTAGCTGGTCTGTCATAATATAATAGAGACAGTAGATCTAGCTGGTCTGTCATAATATAATAGATACTGTAGATCTAGCTGGTTTGTCATAATATAATAGAGACAGTAGATCTAGCTGGTCTGTCATAATATAATAGAGACATTAGATATAGCTGGTCTGTCATAATATAATAGAGACAGTAGATCTAGCTGGTTTGTCATAATATAATAGAGACATTAGATCTAGCTGGTCTGTCATAATATAATAGAGACAGTAGTTCTAGCTGGTCTGTCATAATATAATAGAGGCAGTAGATCTAGCTGGTCTGTCATAATATAATATATACTGTAGATCTAGCTGGTCTGTCATAATATAATAGAGACAGTAGATCTAGCTGATCTGTCATATAATAGAGACAGTAGATCTAGCTGGTCTGACATAATATAATAGAGACTGTAGATCTAGCTGGTGTGTCATAAAATAATAGAGACAGTAGATCTAGCTGGTCTGTCATAATATAATAGAGACAGTAGATTAGCTGGTTTTTCATAATATAATAGAGACAGTAGATTTAGCTGGTTTTTCATAATATAATAGAGACAGTAGATCGAGCTGGTCTGTCATTATATAATAGAGACAGTAGATCTAGCTGGTCTGTCATAATCTAATAGAGACATTAGATCTAGCTGGTCTGTCATAATATAATAGAGACATTAGATCTAGCTGGTCTGTCATAATATAATAGAGACAGTAGATCTAGGTTGTCTGTCATAATTTAATATAGACAGTAGATCTAGCTGGTTTGTCATAACACAATCGAGACAGTAGATCTAGCTGGTCTGTCATAATATAATAGAGATATTAGATCTTAGCTGGTCTGTCATAATATAATAGAGACAGTAGATCTAGCTGGTCTGTCATAATATAATAGAGACAGTAGATCTAGCTGGTCTGTCATAATATAATAGAGACAGTAGATCTAGCTGGTCTGTCATAATATAATAGAGACAGTAGATCTAGCTGGTCTGTCATAATATAATAGAGACAGTAGATTTAGCTGGTTTTTCATAATATAATAGAGACAGTAGATCAAGCTGGTCTGTCATTATATAATAGAGACAGTAGATCTAGCTGGTCTGTCATAATATAATAGAGACATTAGATCTAGCTGGTCTGTCATAATATAATAGAGACATTAGATCTAGCTGGTCTGTCATAATATAATAGAGACAGTAGATCTAGCTGGTCTGTCATAATATAATAGAGAGAGTAGATCTAGCTGGTCTGTCATAATATAATAAAGACAGTAGATCTAGCTGGTCTGTCATAATATAATAGAGACAGTAGATCTAGCTGGTCTGTCATAATATAATAGATACTGTAGATCTAGCTGGTCTGTCATGATATAATATAGACAGTAGATCTAGGTGGTCTGTCATAATATAATAGATACTGTAGATCTAGCTGGTCTGTCATAATATATAGAGACATTAGATCTAGCTGATATGTCATATTAGATCTAGCTGGTCTGTCATAATATAATAGAGACTAGTAGATCTAGTGGTTTGTCATAAATAATCGAGACAGTAGACTCAGTGGGCTGTCTTATATAATAGAGACAGTATATCTAGCTGGTCTCTCATTTATATAATACGAGACAGTAGATCTAGCTGGTCAGTCAATATAACGAGACAGTAGAACTATCTGTTTTTCATAATGTAATAGAGGGACAGGTAGATCTATCTGGTCTGTCATAATTTACTAGAGGACAGTAGATCTAGCTGGTCTGTCATAATATAATAGAGACAGTAGATCTAGCGAGCTGTATAATAAAATAGAGACATCGACCTTAGCTGGTCTGTCATAAGATAATAGAGGACAGTAGATTTAGCTGGTTTTTTCATAATATAATAGGGCAGTAGATCTAGAGTGGTCTGTCATAATATAATAGAGACATCGATCTAGCTGGTCTGTCCATCAAATATAGAGACATTCGATTCTAGATGGTCGTTGTCACAATATAATAGAGGACAGTAGATCTAGCTGGTCTGTCATAATATTAATAGAGACAGTAGATCTAGCTGGTCAGTCATAATATAATAGAGACAGTAGATCTAGTTGTCTGTCATAATATAATAGAGACAGTAGATCTAGCTGGTCTGTCATAAATAATAGATACTTCAGATCTAGTAGATCTAGCTGGTCTGTCATAATATAATAGAGACAGTAGATCTAGCTGGTCTGTCATAATATAATAGAGACAGTAGATCTAGCTGGTCTGTCATAATATAATACGAGACAGTAGAAGTTAGCTGGTCTGTTCATAATGATAATAGAGACTAGTAGATCTAGCTGGTCTGTCATTAATATCATAGAGACAGTAGATCTAGCTGGTCTGTCATAATATAATAGATACATGTAGAGTCTAGCTGGTCTGTCATAATATAATAGAGGACAGTTAGATCTAGCTGTCTGTCATAAATATAATAGAGGACATTAGATATCGAGGTTGTCTGTCATAATTAATAGAGACAGTAGATCTAGCTGGGTTTTTCATAAGCACTATCGAGACATTAGATCTAGCTGGTCTGTCATAATATATGAGATATTAGATCTTGCTGGTGTGTCATAATATAATAGAGGACAGTAGAACTAGCTGTCTGTCAGAAATATAATATATAATGTAGATCTAGCATGGTTGTGTGTCATAATATATAGAGACAGTAGATCTAGCTGAATCCTGTCAATAATAGAGATAGGAGCTAGTGGTAGATAAATAGAGACTTGGATCTAGTCAGGGTAATTAAATCGAGACAGTAGCATCTAGCCTGGTTTGTCAGTAATATAATTAGAGGACATTAGATCTAGCTGGTCTGTCATAATATAATAGAGAGCAGTAAGATCTAGCGTCTGTCCATAATTAATAAGTATGATCTGTAGATCTAGCAGCTCTGTCATAATATAATAGAGACAGTAGATCTAGCTATCTGTCATAATAATAGAGACAGTAATATCTAGCTGGTCTGACATAATATATAGAGACTGTAGATCTAGCTGGTGTTGTCATAAATAATAGTAGAGTATATCTATCCTGGTTCTTTCTAATATAATAGAGACTTATATTCTAGCTGGTTTTTCATAATATAATAGAGACAGTTATCGAGCTGGTCTGTCATATATAATAGAGCATAGATCTACTGGTCTGTCAATATAATAGAGACTTAGATCTAGCTGGTCTGTCATAATAATAATATAGAGCATGTAGATCTAGCTGGTCTGTCATAATATAATAGAGTACAGTAGATCTAGTCTGGTCTGTCTCATAATCTATGAATATAGACAGTGATCTAGCCTGGTTTGTCATTAACATATAGAGACCGTAGATCTAGCTGGTCTGTCATAATATAATAGAGATTAGATCTAGCTGGTCTGTCATAATATAATAGAGACATTAGATATCTAGCTGGTCTGTCATAATATAATAAGACGTAGATCTAGCTGGTTGTCATAATATAATAGAGACAGTAGATCTAGCATGTCTGTCATAATATAATATAGACATTAGATCTAGCTGGTCTGTCATAATATAAAGATGAGCAGGAGATCTAGCTGGTCTGTCATAATATAATAGATACTGTAGATCTAGCTGGTCTGTCTATATATAATAGAGACAGTAGATCTACTGTCTGTCATAATATAATAGAGAAATTAGATCTAGCTGGTCTGTCATAATTAATATGATACTGTAGATCTAGCTGGTCTGTCATAATATAATAGAGACAGTAGATCTAGCTGGTCTGTCATAATATATAGAGACAGTAGATCTGCTGGTCTGTCATAATAAAACTAGAAGACTCGTAGATCTAGCTGGTTCTGTCATAACTATAATAGAGACAGTAGATCTAGCTGGTCTGTCATATATAATAGACGTAGATCTAGCTTGATCTGTCATAATAAATAAGAAGAACAGCTTAATTACTGGTCTGTCATAATATATAGATACGTAGATTAGCTGTGTCTTCATATATAAATAGAGACAGTAGATCTAGCTGGTCCTGTCATAATATAATAATAATACTGAATTAGCTGGTCTGTCAATATACATTAGAATTCTGATCTAGCTGTCTGTCATAATATAATAGAGACAGTAGATCTAGCTGGTCTGTCACATAATAAATAGAGACTAGATCTAGCTGGTCTGTCATATATAATAGAGACAGTAATCTAGCTGGTCTGTCAAATAATAATAGAGACAGTAGATCTAGCTGTCTGTCATGATATATAGAGGACAGTAGATCTAGTCTGGTCTGTCAATAATATATAACTAGAGACATTGCTAGTCTGGTCTGCATAATATAATAGAGACAGTAATCCTAGCTGTCTGTCAAATATAATAGAGACAGTAATCTAGCTGGTCTGTCATAATATAATATAGACGTAGATCTAGCTGTTCTGTCATAATATAATAGAGACATAGATCTAGCTGGTCTGTCATTATATAATAGATGACAGTATAGTCTTAGCTGATCTGTCATTATATAATAGAGAACAGTAGATCTAGCTGGTCTGTCCTTAATAATAAATGAACGTGATTTATGCTGTTTTTCATAATATAATAGAGACAGTATAGATCTAGCTGTGTCTGTCTAATATAATAGAGACAGTAGATCTAGCTGGTCTGTCAGTATATCGATAATAGAGACAGTAGATCTAGCTGAGTCTGACATAAAAATAATAGAGACTATTAGATCTAGCTGGTCTGTCATAATATAATAGAGACAGTAATTTACTGGTTTTCATAATATATAGATGACAGTAGATATCTAGCTGGTGTCTGTCATGATATAATAGAGACAGAGATCTAGCTGGTCTGTCTAATATAATAGAGACTTGATCTAGCTGGTCTGTACATAATATAGAGACAGAGATCTAGCTGGTCTGTTCAGTAATATAATAGAGACAGTAGATCTAACTGGTCTGCCATAATAGACACAGTAGTTCTAGATGGTCTGTCATGATATATTAGAGACAGTAGATCTAGCTGGTCTGTCATAATATAATAGAGACAGTAGATGTAGCTGGTCTGTCATAATATTATAGAACGTAGATCTAGGCTGGTCTGTCATAATATAATAGAACTAGTAGATCTACGGTTTGTCATAATATAATAGAGACAGTAGATCTACTGGTCTGTCATATTATATAAGACAGTAGATCTAGCTGGGTCTGTCAATATATAATAAAACGATTCTACTGTCTGTCAAATATAATAGAGACATATTCTAGCTGGTCTGTCATAATATAATGAGACAGTAGATCTAGCTGGTCTGTCATATATAATAGAGACGTAGATCTAGCTGGTCTGTCCATAATATTAATATAGAGCAGTAGATCTAGCTGGTCTGTCATAATATAATAGAGACTGTAGATCTAGCTGGTCTTCATATATAATGAGACAGTAGATCTAGCTGGTTGTCATAATATAATAGAAGGTTTGGTTAGATCGGCTGTTTGTCATAATTAATAGGACAGTATCTAGCTGTCTGTCATATATATATAGAGACATTAGATCTAGCTGGTCTGTCATAATATATAGAGACTGTAGATCTAGCTGGTTGTCATAAATAATAGAGACAGTAGATCTAGCTGGTCTGTCATATATAATAGAGACAGTAATCTAGTGATGGTCTTCATTATATATGAGACAGTAGATCTAGCTGGTCTGTCATAATATAAAGAAGTAGATTACTTTCATAATATAATAGAACTTGATCTAGCTGGTCTGTCATAATATAATAGAGACAGTAGATCTAGCTGACTGTCATAATATATAGAGGACAGTAGATCTACTGGTCTGTCATTATAAATAGAGACATAGATCTAGGCTGTCTGTCATAATATATATAGACGAGTAGATCTAGCTGTTTCTGTCATAAAATAGGACCGTAGATCTAGCTGGTCTGTCATAATATAATAGAGAATTCGATCTAATACTGGTCTTCAATAATATAATAGAGACAGTAGATCTAGCTGGGCTGTCTGAATATAATAGAGTACTTAAGATCTAGCTGGTTTGTCCTAATATAATAGAGACAGTAGATCTAGCTGATCTTCCAAATATATAATAGAGCCATTAGATTAGCTGGTCTGTCATAATATAATAGAGAAGAGTAGATCTAGCTGGTTTGTCATAATATAATAGAGACATTAGATCTAGCTGGTCTGTCATAATATAATAGAGACAGTAGATTCTAGCTGTCTGTCCATAATATAATAGAGCAGTTATCTAGCTGGTCTGTCATAATATAATATGAGACTGTATATCTAGCAGGTCTGTCATAATATAATAGAGGACAGTAGATCTAGCTGGTCTGTCATATATAAGAGACAGTAGATCTAGCTGGTCTGACATAATATAATAGAGACTGTAGATCTAGCTGGTCTGTCTAAATATAATAGAGACAGTAGATCTAGCTGGTCTGTCATAATATAATAGAGACAGTAGATTCTAGCTGGTCTTCATAATATAATAAGACAGTAGATCTAGCTGGTCTGTCATAATATAATAGAGACAGTAGATCTAGCTGGTCTGTCATAATATATAGAGACATTAGATCTAGCTGGTCTGTCATATATAATAGAGACATAATCTAGCTGTCTGTCATAATATAATAGATGACAGTAGATCTAGCTGGTCTGTCATAATTTAATATAGAAGTAGATCTACTGGTTGTCATAAAATCAGAGACAGTAGATCTGTGTCTGTCATAATATAATAGGAATTAGATCTAGCTGGTCTGTCATAATATAATAGAGACAGTATGATCTAGCTGGTCTGTCATAATATATAGAGACATTAGATATAGCTGTTTCTGTCTAATATAATAGACAGTAGATCTAGCTTGTTTGTCATAATATAATAGAGCATTAGATCTAGCTGGTCTGTCATAATATAATTAGAGACAGTAGTATCTAGCTGGTCTGTTCATATATAATAGAGGACAGTAGATCTAGCTGGTCTGTCATAATATAAATATACTGTAGATCTAGCTGGTCTTCATAATATAATAGAGACAGTAGTCTGAACTGAATCTGGTGTCATATATAATTGAGCAGTAGATCTTTGCTGGTCTGTCATAATATAATTATCTATCTTTTTATAATATAATAGAGGCTGTAGATCTAGCTGGTTGTCATAAATAATAAGACAGTAGATCGTAGCTTGTCTGTCATAAATAATAAGACCGTA
>NW_024061606.1:0-21822 GCF_016432855.1 Salvelinus namaycush | reverse complement strand
GTGACAAAACGCCCCTGTTCTACCTAAATATGACTCTTAATTAGAGGAACGCCAAACACCTGCCTCTAATTAAGAGCCATACCAGGCAACCCAAAAACCAACACAGAAACAGAAAACATAGAATGCCCACCCAACCTCACGTCCTGACCAACTAACACATAACAAACTAACATAAATAGGTCAGAACGTGACATAACCCCCCCCATAAGTGCGAACTCCGGGCGCACCAGCACAAAGTCTAGGTGAGGGTCTGGTGGCATCTACCACGGTGGTGGCTCAGGCTCCGGGCGAGGTCCCCACCCCACCATAATCCATCCTAGCCTCCATCTCCCCCTAAGAATGTTCCACCTCCTTTTACCCCCACAAAATCTTCTTAGTAACATCACTGATAGGGACAGCACCGGGACAGAGAGATTGATCAAGACAGAGGGATAGCACCAGACAGAGGGATAGATAAGAATAAAGAGGTAGATCAAGATAGAGAGGAGATCATGATAGAGGGGCAACTCCGGACTGAAGGCAGCTCCGCGACAGAGAGACAGCTCTGGACTGAGGGGCAGTTTCTGGGTATATAGCCTTTTCTGGCTGAAGGGCAGCTCATGGCTGACTGACGAATCGCGACGCTCATGGCAGGCTGACGGCTCTCGACGCTCATGGCAGCGTGACGGCTCTCGACGCTCATGGCTGGCTGACGGCTCTCGACGCTCATGGCTGGCTGACGGCTCTCGACGCTCATGGCTGGCTGACGGCTCTCGACGCTCATGGCTGGCTGACGGCCTCTCGACGCTCGGACTGGCTGAGGCCTCTCGACGCTCAGGTGGCTGAGCCTCTCGACGCTCATGGCTGGGCTGACGGCTCTCGACGCTCATGGCTGGCTGACGGCTCTCGACGCTCATGGATGGCTGACGGCTCTCGACGCTCATGGCTGGCCTGACGGCTCTCGACGCTCAGTGCCTGCGCTGACGGCTCTCGACGCTCATGGCTGGCTGACGGTCTCGACGCTCGCTAGGCTCACGCTCATGCCGGCTGACGTCTGCTATGGCGGCTGCGTCTGACGATCCTGTCCGCGGGCGGCTCTGGCAGATCCTGTCCGGTTGGCGGCTCTGGCAGATCCTGTCTGGTTGGCGGCTCTGGCAGATCCATGTCTGGTTGGCGGCTCTGCAGATCCTGTCTGGTGGCGGCTCTGGCAGATCCTGTCTGAGGACGGCTCTAGCGGCTCCTGTCTGGCGGGGCTCTAGCGGCTCCTGTCTGGCGGACGTCTGTGGCTCATGGCAGACGGGCGGCTTTGCAGGCTCATGGCAGACGGGCGGCTTTGAGGCTCATTGCAGACGGATGGCTCAGACGGCGCTGGGGAGACGGATGGCTCAGATGGCGCTGGTGAGACGGATGGCTCAGATGGCGCTGGTGAGACGGATGGCTCAGATGGCGCTGGTGAGACGGATGGCTCTGGCCGGATAATGCGCACTGTAGACCTGGTGCGTGTGGTGCCGGAACTGGAGACCGGGCTAAGGACACGCACCTTCATACTAGTGCGGGGAGCAGGGACAGGGCACACTGTACTCTCAAAGCCCACTCTATACCTGGTGCGTGGTACCGGCACTGGTGACACCGGGCTGAGGACAAGCACATCAGGATTAGTAGGGGGAGAAGAAACAGTGTGTACAGGGCTCTGGAGACGCACAGGAGGCTTAGTGCGTGGTGCCGGAACTGGAGGCACCGAACTGGATACACGCACTACAGGGAGAGTGCGTAGAGGAGGAACAGGGCTCAGGAGAGCATGGTAGCCTAGTGCGTAATGTAGGCACTGTAGGTACTAGGCTGGGGCGGGGAGGTGGCGCCGGAAATACCGGACCGTGCAGGCGTACTGGCTCTCTTGAGCATTGAGCCTGCCCAACCTTACCTGGTTGAATGCTCCGGTTGCCCGACCAGTGCGGGGAGGTGGAATAACCCGCACCGGGCTATGTAGGCGAACCGGGGAAACCATGCGTAAGGCAGGTGCCATGTATGCCGGCCCGAGAGACGCCACTGGAGACCAAGCGTTGAGTAGCCGGCCTCATGACACCTGGCTCAATACCCAATCTAGCCCTACCAGTGCGGGGAGGTGGAATAACCCGCACTGGGCTATGCACTCGTACAGGAGACACCGTGCGCTCTACTGCGTAACACGGCGCCTGCCCGTACTCCCGCTCTCCACGGTAAGCCTGGGAAGTGGGCGCAGGTCTCCTACCTGCCCTTGGCCCACTACCTCTTAGCCCCCCCCCAATAAATTTTTGGGTGTTACTCACGGGCTTTTTGGGCTTCCGTGCCAGACGCGTTCCCTCATAACTCCGGTTCCTCTCTCCGGTAGCCTCTGCTCTCCTCAGTGCCTCCAGCTGTTCCCATGGGAGGCGATCCCTACCAGCCAGGATCTCCTCCCATGTGTAGCAACCTTTTCCGTCCAATATATCGTCCCAAGTCCATTCCTCCTTCTTTTCCTGTCCCTTACTCCGTTTACTCCGCTGCTTGGCTCTGGAATGGTGGGTGATTCTGTAACGGCAGTCCTCCTCCTCTTCTACCGAAAAGGAGGAGTATTGATCGAACCAAGGCGCAGCGTAGTGAAATGACATAATTTATTAAAGAAAACACGAACTTGACTAAACTAACAAAACAATAAACGGTGTAGACAAACCTAGACGACGAACTTACATAAAACAAGAAGAACGCACGAATAGGAAACATAGGCTACACAAAACGAACAAACCGTAAACAGTCCCGCGTGGTGTACAGACACAGACACGGAAGACAATCACCCACAACGAACACTGTGACAACGCCTACCTAAATATGACTCTTAATTAGAGGAACGCCAAACACCTGCCTCTAATTAAGAGCCATACCAGGCAACCCAAAAACCAACACAGAAACAGAAAACATAGAATGCCCACCCAACCTCACGTCCTGACCAACTAACACACATAACAAACTAACATAAATAGGTCAGGAACGTGACACAGGTCTACAGTCCAGGTCTGATATAATACAGACCAGGTCTATTATAATACAGGCCAGGTCTATTATAATACAGATCAGGTCTATTAAATTACCAACCAGGTCTATTATAATACAGGCCAGGTCTATTATAATACAGATCAGGTCTATTAAATTACCGACCAGGTCTATTATAATACAGCCCAGGTATATTATAATACAGGCCAGGTTTACAGTCCAGGTCTAGTATAATACAGGACAGGTCTATTATAATACAGGCCAGGTCTATTATAATACAGGCCAGGTTTACAGTCCAGGTCTAGTATAATACAGGTCAGGTCTATTATAATACAGGCCAGGTCTATTATAATACAGGCCTGATCTATTATAATACAGGCCAGGTCTATTATAATACAGACCAGGTCTATTATAATACAGACCAGGTCTATTATAATAAAGGCCAGGTCTATTATAATACAGACCAGGTCTATTATAATACAGGCCAGGTCTACAGGCCAGGTCTATTATAAAACAGCCAAGGAATATTATATTACAGGCCAGGTCTATTATAATACAGACCAGGTATATTATAAAACAGACCAGGTCTATTATAATACAGGCTAGGTCTATTATAATTCAAACCAGTTATTTTATAATACTGGCTAGGTCTTTTATAATACAGGCCAGGTCTATTATAATACAGGCCTGATCTACTATAATACAGACCAGGTCTATTATAATACAGACGAGGTCTATTATAATACAGACCTGGTATATTATAATACAGACCAGGTCTATTATAATAAAGGCCAGGTCTTTTATAATATAGACAAGGTCTATTATAATACAGGCCATGTCTATTATAATAAAGACCAGGTCTATTATAATACAGGTCATGTCTACAGGCCAGGTCTTTAATAATACAGGCCGGGTCTATTATAATAAAGACCAGGTATATTATAATACAGGCCAGGTCTATTATATATCAGGCCAGGTCTATTACAATACAGGCCATGTCTATTATAATATAGACCAGGTCTATTATAATACGGGTCAGGTATACAGGCCAGGACTATTATAATACAGGTTAGGTCTATTATAAAACATGCCAGATCTAGTATAATACAGGCCAGGTCTAATATAATACAGGTCAGGTCTACAGGTCAGGTATATTATTATACAGGCCAGGTCTATTATAATACAGGCCAGGTCTATTATTATACAGGCCAGGTCTACAGGCCAGGTCTAGTATAATACAGGCCAGGTCTATTATAATACAGGCCAGGTCTATTATAATACAGGCCAAGTTTACAGGCCAGGTCTAGTATAATACAGGCCAGTTCTATTATAATACAGGCCATGTCTATTATAATACAGATCATGTATATTATAATACAGGCCAGGTCTAATCAAATTCAAACCAGTTCTATTATAATACAGGCCAGGTCTTTTATAATACAGGCCAGGTATATTATAATACAGGCCAGGTCTATTATAATACAGACCAGGTCTATTATAATACAGGCCAGGTTTACAGGCCAGGTCTATTATAAAACAGGCCAGGTCTATTATAATACAGACCAGGTCTATTATAATACAGGCCAGGTCTATTACAGTTCAGGACAGGTCTACAGACCAGGTCTATTATAAAACAGGCCAGGTCTATTATAATAAAGGACAGGTCTACAGGTCAGGTGTATTATAGTACATGCCAGGTCTATGATAATACAGGCCAGGTCTACAGGCCAGGTCTATTACAAAACAGACCAGGTATATTATATTACAGACCAGGTCTATTATAATGCAGGCCAGGTCTATTATAATACAGATCAGGTCTATTAAATTACCGACCAGGTCTATTATAATACAGGCCAGGTATATTATAATACAGGCCAGGTCATCAGGCCAGGTATATTATTATATAGGCCAGGTCTATTATAATACAGACCATGTCTATTATAAAACAGGCCAGGTCTATTATAATGCAGGCCAGGTCTACAGGCCAGGTCTAGTATAATACAGGCCAGTACTATCATAATACAGGCCAGGTCTATTATAATACAGATCATGTATATTATAATACAGGCCAGGTCTAGTATAATACAGGCCGGGTCTACAGGCCAGGTGTATTATTATACAGGCCAGGTCTATTATAATACAGGCCATGTCTATTATAATACAGGCCAGGTCTATTATCATTCAAACCAGTTCTATTATAATACAGGACAGGTCTATTAAATTACCGACTAGGTCTATTAAAATAAAGGCCAGGTCTATGATAATACAGATCAGGTCTATTAAATTACCGACCAGGTCTATTATAATACAGGCCAGGTCTACAGTCCAGGTCTTTTATAATACAGACCAGGTCTATTAAATTACAGGCCAGGTCTATTATAATACAGGCCAGGTCTACAGTCCAGGTCTATTATAATACAGACCAGGTCTATTATAATACAGGCCAGGTCTATTATAATACAGATCAGGTCTATTAAATTACCAACCAGGTCTATTATAATACAGGCCAGGTCTATTATAATACAGATCAGGTCTATTAAATTACCGACCAGGTCTATTATAATACAGGCCAGGTCTATTATAATACAGGCCAGGTTTACAGGCCAGGTCTAGTATAATACAGGTCAGGTCTATTATAATACAGGCCAGGTCTATTATAATACAGGCCAGGTTTACAGGCCAGGTCTAGTATAATACAGGTCAGGTCTATTATAATACAGGCCAGGTCTATTATAATACAGGCCTGATCTATTATAATACAGGCCAGGTCTATTATAATACAGACCAGGTCTATTATAATACAGACCAGGTCTATTATAATAAAGGCCAGGTCTATTATAATACAGACCAGGTCTATTATAATACAGGCCAGGTCTACAGGCCAGGTCTATTATAAAACAGCCAAGGAATATTATGATACAGGCCAGGTCTATTATAATACAGACCAGGTATATTATAAAACAGACCAGGTCTATTATAATACAGGCCAGGTCCATTATAATTCAAACCAGTTATTTTATAATACTGGCCAGGTCTTTTATAATACAGGCCAGGTCTATTATAATACAGGCCTGATCTACTATAATACAGACCAGGTCTATTATAATACAGACGAGGTCTATTATAATACAGACCTGGTATATTATAATACAGACCAGGTCTATTATAATAAAGGCCAGGTCTTTTATAATATAGACAAGGTCTATTATAATACAGGCCATGTCTATTATAATAAAGACCAGGTCTATTATAATACAGGTCATGTCTACAGGCCAGGTCTTTAATAATACAGGCCGGGTCTATTATAATAAAGACCAGGTATATTATAATACAGGCCAGGTCTATTATATATCAGGCCAGGTCTATTACAATACAGGCCATGTCTATTATAATATAGACCAGGTCTATTATAATACAGGTCAGGTATACAGGCCAGGACTATTATAATACAGGTTAGGTCTATTATAAAACATGCCAGATCTAGTATAATACAGGCCAGGTCTAATATAATACAGGTCAGGTCTACAGGTCAGGTATATTATTATACAGGCCAGGTCTATTATAATACAGGCCAGGTCTATTATTATACAGGCCAGGTCTACAGGCCAGGTCTAGTATAATACAGGCCAGGTCTATTATAATACAGTCCAGGTCTACAGGCCAGGTCTATTATAATACAGGCCAGGTCTAGTATAATACAGGCCAGGTCTATTATAATACAGGCCAGTTCTATTATAAAAAATGCCAGGTCTATTATAATACAGGTCAGGTCTATTATAATACAGGCCAGGTCTATTATTATACAGGCCTGGTCTATTATCATACAAACCAAATCTATTATAATACAGGCCTGGTCTATTATAAAACAGGCCAGGTATATTATTACGCAGGCCAGGTCTAAATGCCAGGTTTAGAATAATACAGGCCAGGTCTATTATAATACAGGCCAGGTCTATTACAATACAGGCCAGAACTATTATATTACAGGCCAGGTCTATTTAATACAGGCCAGGTCTACAGGCCATGTCTATTATAATACAGGCCAGGTCTATTATTATACAGGCCAGGTCTAAATGCCAGTTATATTATAATACAGGCCATGTCTATTATAATACAGGCCATGTCTATTATTATACAGGCCAGGTCTAAATGCCAGGTCTAGAATAATACAGGCCAGTGTCACGGTCTGACCTTTATTTCCTTTGTTTTGTATTTATTTAGTATGGTCAGGGCGTGAGTTGGGGTGGGTTGTCTATGTGTGTTTTTCTATGTTGGGGTTTTGAGTTCGGCCTGGTATGATTCTCAATCAGAGGCATCTGTCAATCGTTGTCCCTGATTGAGAATCATACTTAGGCAGCCTGGGTTTCACTTTTGGTTTGTGGGTGTTTGTTTCCTGTGTCAGTGTTTGTACCACACGGGACTGTTACGGTTAGTTCTTTTGTTATTTTGTATTGTATCTTGTTCTCGTGGATAATAAAATCATGGAACTTACCACTCTGCATATTGGTCCTCCGATCCTTCTCGCCTCTCCTCGTCCGAAGAGGAGGACGAAATAGACTGCCGTTACAGCCAGGTCTATTATAATACAGGCCAGGTCTACAGGCCAGGTGTATTATAATACAGGCCAGCTCCATTATAAAACAGGCCAGGTTTATTATAATACAAGCCTTATCTACAGGCCAGGTCTATTATAATACAGTCCAGGTCTATTATAATACAGGGCAGGTCTACAGGCCAGGTCTATTATAATACAGGCCAGGTCTATTATAATACAGTCCGGGTCTACAGGCCAGGTCTAATATAATACAGGTCTATTATAATACAGACCAGGTCTATTATAATACAGGCCAGGTCTAGTATAATACAGGCCAGGTCTAGTATAATACAGGCCAGGTATATTATAATTCATGCCAGGTATATTATAATACAGGACAGGTCTACAGACAAGGTCTGTTATAATACAGGCCAGGTGATTTATAATACAGGACAGGTCTACAGACCAGGTCTAATATAATAAAGGCCAGGTCTATTATAATACAGGCCATGTCTATTATAATACAGGCCAGGTCTATTATAATACAGGCCAGGTCTATTATAATACAGGTCATGTCTATTATAATACAGGTCAGGTCTATTATAATACTGATCTACAGACCAGGTCTATTATAGTACAGGCCAGGTCTATTATAATACAGGCCAGGTCTATTATAATAGAGGCCAGATCTAGTATAATACAGGCCAGGTCTAATATAATACAGGTCAGGTCTACAGGCCAGATCTAGTATAATACAGGCCAGGTCTAGTATAATACAGGCCAGGTCTATTATAAAACAGGCCAGGTCTATTATAATACAGGTCAGGTCTACAGGCCAGGTCTATTATAATACAGGCCAGGTCTATTATAAAACAGGCCAGGTCTATTATAATACAGGCCAGGTCTAATATAATACAGACCAGGTCTATTATAATACAGGCCAGGTCTCTTAAATTACAGACCAGGTCTATTATAATACAGGACAGGTCTTTTATAATACATACCAGGTGTATTATAATACAGGCCAGGTCTATTAAATTACAGACCAGGTCTATTATAATACAGGCCAGGTCTATTATAGTACAGGCCAGGATTACAGGCCAGGTCTAGTATAATACAGGTCAGGTCTATTATAATACAGGCCAGGTCTATTATAATACAGGCCAGGTCATCAGGCCAGGTCTATTATTATATAGGCCAGGTCTATTATAATACAGACCAGGTCTATTATAATACAGGCCAGGTCTATTAAATTACAGACCAGGTCTATTAAATTACAGACCAGGTCTATTATAATACAGGCCAGGTCTATTATAATTCAAACCAGTTCTATTATAATACAGGCCAGGTCTTTTATAATACAGACCAGGTGTATTATAATACAGGTCTGATCTATTATAATACAGACCAGGTCTATTAAATTACAGACCAGGTATATTATAATACAGGCCAGGTATGTTATAGTACAGGCCAGTTCTATTATAATACAGGCCAGGTCTATTATAATATAGGCCAGGTCTACAGGCCAGGTCTATTATAATACAGGCCAGGTCTATTATAATACAGACCATGTCTATTATAATACTGGCCAGGTCTATTATAGTACATTACAGGTCTATTATAATACAGGCCAGGTCTATCATATTACAGGCCATGTATATTATAATACAGGCCAGGTCTATTATAATACAGACCATGTCTATTATAATACTGGCCAGGTCTATTATAGTACATTACAGGTCTATTATAATACAGGCCAGGTCTATTATAATACAGGCCAGGTCTACAGACCAGGTCTATTATAATACAGACCAGGTCTATTAAATTACAGACCAGGTCTATTATAATACAGGCCAGGTCTATTAAATTACAGACCAGGTATATTATAACACAGGCCAGGTCTATTATAATACAGGCCAGGTCATCAGGCCAGGTCTGTTATTATATTAGCCAGGTCTATTATAATGCAGACCATGTATATTATAATACAGACCAGGTATATTATAATAAAGGCCAGGTCTATTATAATACAGACAAGGTCTATTATAATACAGGCCAGGTCTATTATAATACAGGCCAGGTCTATTATAATACATGCCAGGTATATTATAATACAGGCCAGGTCTATTATAATACAGACCAGGTCTATTATAATACAGGCCAGGTCTATTATAATACAGGTCAGGTCTATTATAATACAGGCCAGGTCTATTATATAACAGGCCAGGTCTATTATAATACATGCCAGGTATATTATAATAAATGCCAGGTCTATTATAATACAGACCAGGTCTACAGGCCAGGTCTATTATAATAATGGCCAGGTCTATTAAAATACAGGCCAGGTCTATTATAATACAGGCCAGGTATATTATAATTCAAACCAGGTCTATTATAATACAGGCCAGATCTATTATAATACAGGCCAGGTCTATTAAAATACAGACCAGGTATTTTATAATACAGACCAGGTCTATTATAATACAGGCCAGTTCTATTAAAATACAGAACTTGTCTATTATAATAAAGGCCAGGTCTATTATAATACAGGCCAGGTCTATTAAATTACAGACCAGGTCTATTATAATACAGGCCAGGTCTATTATAATACAGGCCAGGTCTATTAAATTACAGACCAGGTCTATTAAATTACAGACCAAGTCTATTATAATACAGGCCAGGTCTATTATAATAATGGCCAGGTCTATTAAAATACAGGCCAGGTCTATTATAATACAGGCCAGGTATAGTATAATTCAAACCACGTCTATTATAATACAGGCCAGATCTATTAAAATACAGACCAGGTATTTTATAATACAGGCCTGATCTATTATAATACAGACCAGGTATATTATAATACAGACCATGTCTATTATAATACAGGCCAGGTCTTTTAAAATACAGACAAGGTGTATTATAATACAGGCCTGATCTATTATAATACAGGCCGGGTCTATTATAATACAGACCAGGTCTATTCAATTACAGACCAGTTCTAATAATATACAGGCCAGGTCTATTATAATACAGGCCAGGTCTAAAGGCCAGGTCTATTAAATTACAGACCAGGTCTATTATAATACAGGCGAGGTCTATTATGGTACAGGCCACTTATATTATAATACAGGCCAGGTCTATTATAATACATGCCAGGTCTACAGGCCAGGTCTATTATAATACAGGCCAGGTTTACAGTCCAGGTCACTTAAATTACAGACCAGGTCTATTATAATACAGGCCAGGTCTATTATAATACAGGCCAGGTTTACAGTCCAGGTCTATTAAATTACAGACCAGGTATATTATAATACAGGCCAGGTCTATTATAATACAGGCCAGGTCTATTAAATTACAGAAAAGGTCTATTATAATACAGGCCAGGACTATTATAACACAGGCCAGGTCTATTATAATACAGGCCAGGTCATCAGGCCAGGTCTCGTATTATATAAGCCAGGTCTATTATAATACAGACCAGGTAAATTATAATACAGACCAAGTATATTATAATACAGGCCAGGTCTATTATAATACATGCCAGGTCTACAGGCCAGGTCTATTATAATACAGGCCAGGTCCATTATATTATATGCCATGTCAATTATAATACAGGCCAGGTCTATTATAATACAGGTGTCGTGACGTTGTATTAGTTAATGTGGCGACTGTTGCTCATCGAATGATTACAAGTTTCTAATTACGTGATTAACTGAATCAAGCAATTATTAACTCATTAACTTTCACACATTAACAAGTCCAATACAGCATATGAAAGGTACACATCTTGTGAATCCAGCCAACATGTCCGATTTTTAAAATGTTTTACAGGGAAGACACAATATGTAAATCTATTAGCTAACCACGTTAGCAAAAGACACCACTTTTTTTACTCCACCAGTTTTTTACTCCATCAGTAGCTATCACAAATTCGTCCAAATAAAGATATAAATAGCCACTAACCAAGAAACAACTTCATCAGATGACAGTCTGATAACATATTTATTGTATAGCATATGTTTTGTTAGAAAAATGTGCATATTTCAGGTATAAATCATAGTTTACATTGCAGCTACAATCAGAAATTGCACCGAAAGCAGACAGAATAATTACAGACACCAACGCCAAATAACTAAATACTCATCATAAAACATTTCTGAAAAATACATAGTGTACAGCAATTGAAAGACAGGCATCTTGTGATTCCAGACAATATTTCCGATTTATCAAGTGTTTTACAGCGAAAACACAATAGAGCGTTATATTAGCTTACCACAATAGCCAAAAACACAAGCAATTTCCCAGTAGCAAAAG
Organism: Salvelinus namaycush; assembly: GCF_016432855.1. Classification (NCBI taxonomy): domain Eukaryota; kingdom Metazoa; phylum Chordata; class Actinopteri; order Salmoniformes; family Salmonidae; genus Salvelinus; species Salvelinus namaycush. The sequence goes on along the minus strand of NW_024061606.1, from coordinate 9,989 downwards.
TTAGCGATCGTAACAAACAAGCAAAAGATATATAATTTTTGACTAACCTTGATCTTCTTCATCAGATGACAGTCCTATAACATCAGGTTATACATACACTTATGTTTTGTTCGAAAATGTGCATATTTAGAGCTGAAATCAGTGGTTACACATTGTGCTAACTTAGCTACTTTTTTCACAACGTCTAAACAGCAACGATATTTTTCTGACACGTTTTCTGACACACATATTCTGACCAAATAGCTATTCATAAACATAAGTAATGTTGTATAGGAAAGGATAGATCCATTAGTTCTTAATGAAATCGCAGTGTTAGAATTCTAAAAAATAACTTCATTACGACATCCAGCTTCGGTATAGCTGAGTACCCCAAAGTTGGGCGCCCACGACTAATTCACATGCACGACAGATATATGAATTAGCATCATAAAATGTTTCTTACTTTTGGTGATCTTCCATCAGAATGTTGCAGAAGGTGTCCTTTGTCAAGAACAGTCGTTGTTTGGATTTAAAACGTTCATTTTCCCTCTCGATTTAGCACGCGCACTTGCCAAGTGGCACAAAGCTCTCCAAGTCAACAAACAGAAGAGAACGGAACACGGCAAAACTCCCGAAAAATGTTCAATAATCTGATGAAACTATATTGAAAAAACATACTTTACGATGATATGATCACATGTATCAAATAAAATCATAGCCGGAGATATTAGTCGTCCATAACGACAGCTAAACAGAAGGCAAATCCATGTCCCCTTTCACGCGCTCCAGAAAACAGAAAATGGACGGTCACGTCATACAAAGAGCTTTTATTCCACCTCAGACCAAGATAAACACGAAATTTCTTCTCTCACCGCCTCTTGACATCCAGGGGAAGGTGTATGAAGTGCACGTAGACTCTTACGTATCATGCCCATGTATAGGCAGGAAGTAGAACAGAGCATCGATTTCAGATTTTCCACTTCCTGGTCAGGAAGTTTGTGCCAAATGAGTTCTGTTTGACTCACAGATATAATTCAAACGGTTTTAGAAACTAGAGAGTGTTTTCTATCCAATAGTAATAATAATATGCATATTGTACGAGCAAGAATTGAGTACGAGGCCGTTTGAAATGGGCACCTTTTATCTGGCTACTCAATACTCCCCCTGCAGCCCAAACAGGTTAACCTGGGGCACCATGGGAAAACTAGTTTTTATTGAGTTTCTATTTCCCAAATGAACTCAAAGAATATCAGAATATCGATTTTACCACAGCCGCTAATTAACCAGTTGCCTCTAACAGTCTCGTTTTTCTCACTAATGAATTCTAACAGTCCCGGGTCTCACTAATGAATTCGCACCACACCAATCTTAGTTGAATGTTTATTTACTAAAAAGCTAAAATGATGATAAAAGATACACATACACAAAAACACATTCTAGGCTGTTGATTAGAACTTAGTATAACGGGCCAACACACTAGGGCGCGTGTTACCCAAAATGGGGATTTAAAAGAGAGAGAAAGAGAGAAAGTACACAAGAGGAATATACATTTGGGTGAAATTGTCAGCTATGCTCATTCTAACCCTAGCCTTGCCCCAAACTGCCGCTGTTATGAGTCAGAATAGAATGATGTAATTACTTGTGGAAGGTCTCCGTGGATTTTCCCGCGTGGACCGTTCAAGCTGCTCAATGACGCACTTCTCCTGCGCACCTCTCTAGGTGTCCTCACGACACGATGTCCGTGTCCTTTGGCTTTACTGGCCTGTTCCTTTGTCCTCGCTCTGGAAGGGGTCTTCGGAGGACAGGTAGCTCAGAGCTCACAGCGTAAAGATGAAAGAGTGTAGATACCACGGTTCGATGGGGAGTGGAGGCTAGGTGGTTCGGCTTGAATACACCCGCTTAGACACGCTACTCATCCGTAGCTTGGGTAGAAAAAGATTTCTTGGTCTTCAACTTGTTGCGTTTTGGATTCGTTGACCTTTTAGACCTTTGGCTGCAGCTCGGGTCACTTAGTCATAATGTTAATTCTGCACTCACAGGTTTTATACCCTCGGGTCAGAAGTGGGCGTAACCGCCTTCAGGGCAATTCTCTGGGCGTACCAGGTTTAAGGGGCAAGGTATAGATTTTACTCAAATCCAATTTTAGACAACTAACTTCACATTTCATCTCTACCGAAACATTCTCTTTGATTTGGACATTTTCCACACAACGTACAATGTATAAACATCAAGCATATACGAGGAAAACTCTTAACGTTACAATGTTTTCATAATAACGTCATCTATTAACCTTTAATAACAAAACAAAAATGACATACATTTTCATATTCCATCTATCGTCATGACCACCATTGTAGTTGAAGGAAACCATTGTTCCAAAGTCCCTTTATTGCATGTTTACAGTTCTGAGGCTGAGAGGGACAAAGGAATGTGGTCTGTGGCTTCAGAATTACCATGGGTGTGAGGGGTCATAAAACACCCACATCTTCAGACCCCCTAGATCTCTCCTCCTCTGTTGGGGTTGAGAGGAAATCTGTAGGGTTGTGGTCTCCTGTAACCTGACCTGATCAGGACAGTCATGACACTGGTATGTCATAATATAATAGAGACAGTAGATTTAGCTGGTTTTTCATAATATAATAGAGACAGTACATCGAGCCGGTCTGTCATTATATAATAGAGACAGTAGATCTAGCTGGTTTGTCATAATATAATAGAGTCATTAGATCTAGCTGGTCTGTCATAATATAATAGAGGCAGTAGATCTAGTTGGTCTGTCATAATATAATAGAGACAGTAGATCTAGCTGATCTGTCATAATATAATAGAGACAGTAGATCTAGCTGGGATGTCATAATATAATAGAGACATTAGATCTAGCTGGTGTGTCATAATATAATAGAGACTGTAGATCTAGCTGGTCTGTCATAATATAATAGAGACAGTAGATCTAGCTGGTTTGTCATAATATAATAGAGACATTATATCTAGCTGGTCTGTCATAATATAATAGAGGCAGTAGATCTAGCTGGTCTGTCATAATATAATAGAGACAGTAGATCTAGCTGGTCTGTCATTATATAATAGAGACATTAGATCTAGCTGGTCTGTCATAATATAATAGAGGCAGTAGATCTAGCTGGTCTGTCATAATATAATAGATACTGTAGATCTAGCTGGTCTGTCATACTATAATAGAGACAGTAGATCTAGCTGATCTGTCATATAATAGAGACAGTAGATCTAGCTGGTCTGTCATAATATAATAGAGACTGTAGATCTAGCTGGTTTGTCATAACATAATAGAGACAGTAGATCTAGCTGGTCTGTCATAATATAATAGAGACATTAGATCTAGCTGGTCTGTCATAATATAATAGAGACATTAGATCTAACTGGTCTGTCATAATATAATAGAGACTGTAGATCTAGCTGGTCTGTCATAATATAATAGAGACATTAGATCTAGCTGGTCTGTCATAATATAATAGAGACATTAGATCTAGCTGGTCTGTCATAATATAATAGAGGCAGTAGATCTAGCTGGTCTGTCATAATATAATAGATACTGTAGATCTAGCTGGTCTGTCATGATATAATAGAGACAGTAGATCTAGCTGGTCTGTCATAATATAATAGAGACAGTAGATCTAGCTGGTCTGTCATAATATAATAGATACTGTAGATCTAGCTGGTCTGTCATGATATAATAGAGACAGTAGATCTAGGTGGTCTGTCATAATATAATATAGACAGTAGATCTAGCTGGTCTGTCATAATATAATAGAGACAGTAATCTAGCTGGTCTGTCATAATATAATAGAGACAGTAGGTCTAGCTGGTCTGTCATAATATAATAGAGACAGTAGATCTAGCTGTTCTGTCATAATATAATAGAGACAGTAGATGTAGATGGTCTGTCATAATATAGTAGAGACAGTAGATCTAGCTAGTCTGCCATAATATAATTGATACAGTAGATGTAGCTGGTCTGACATAATATAATAGAGATATTAGATCTAGCTGGTCTGTCATAATATAATAGAGACAGTAGATCTAGCTGGTCTGTCATAATATAATAGAGACATTAGATCTAGCTGGTCTGTCATAATATAATAGATACTGTAGATCTAGCTGGTCTGTCAAAACATAATAGAGACAGTAGATCTAGCTGATCTGTCATAATATAATAGAGACAGTAGATCTAGCTGGTCTGTCATAATATAATAGAGACATTCGATCTAGCTGGTCTGTCATAATATAATAGAGACATTAGATCTAGCTGGTCTGTCATAATATAATAGAGACAGTAGATCTAGCTGGTCTGTCATAATATAATAGAGACAGTAGATCTAGCTGGTCTGTCATAATATAATAGAGACATTCGATCTAGCTGGTCTGTCATAATATAATAGAGACAGTAGGTCTAGCTGGTCTGTCATAATATAATAGAGACAGTAGATCTAGCTGTTCTGTCATAATATAATAGAGACAGTAGATGTAGATGGTCTGTCATAATATAGTAGAGACAGTAGATGTAGCTGGTCTGACATAATATAATAGAGATATTAGATCTAGCTGGTCTGTCAAAATATACTAGAGACAGTACATCTAGCTAGTCTTTCGTAATATAATTGAGACAGTAGATCCAGCTGGTCTGTCATAATATAATAGAGACATTAGATATAGCTAGTCTATCATAAAATAATAGAGACAGTAGATCTAACTGGTATGTCATAATATAATAGAGACAGTAGATTTAGCTGGTTTTTCATAATATAATAGAGACAGTAGATCTAGCTGGTCTGTCATAATATAACAGAGACACTAGAGCTCGCTGGTCTGTCAAAATATAATAGAGACATTAGATCTAGATGGTCTGTCATAATATAATAGAGACAGTAGATCTAGCTGGTCTGTCATATTATAATAGAGACAGTAGATCTAGCTTGTCTGGCATAATATAATAGATGCAGTAGATCTAGCTGATCTGTCATATAATAGAGACAGTAGATCTAGCTGGTCTGTCATAATATAATAGAGACTGTAGATCTAGCTGGTTTGTCATAACATAATAGAGACAGTAGATCTAGCTGGTCTGTCATAATATAATAGAGACATTAGATCTAGCTGGTCTGTCATAATATAATAGAGACAGTAGATCTAGCTGGTCTGTCATAATATAATAGAGACAGTAGATTTAGCTGGTTTTTCATAATATAATAGAGACAGTAGATCGAGCTTGTCTGTCATTATATAATAGAGACAGTAGATCTAGCTGGTCTGTCATAATATAAAAGAGACAGTAGATCTAGCTGGTCTGTCATAATATAATAGAGACAGTAGATCTAGCTGGTCTGTCATAATATAATAGAGACATTAGATCTAGCTGGTCTGTCATAATATAATAGAGACAGTAGATCTAGCTGGTCTGTCATAATATAATAGAGACAGTAGATCTAGCTGGTTTGTCGTAATATAATAGAGACAGTAGATCTAGCTGGTCTGTCATAATATAATAGAGACATTAGATCTAGCTGGTCTGTCATAATATAATAGAGACAGTAGATCTAGCTGTTCTGTCATAATATAATAGAGACATTCGATCTAGCTGGTCTGTCATAATATAATAGAGACAGTAGATCTAGCTGTTCTGTCATAATATAATAGAGACATTAGATCTAGCTGGTCTGTCATAATATAATAGAGACATTAGATCTAGCTGGTCTGTCATAATATAATAGAGACATTAGATCTAGCTGGTCTGTCATAATATAATAGAGACAGTAGATTTAGCTGGTTTTTCATAATATAATAGAGACAGTAGATTTAGCTGGTTTTTCATAATATAATAGAGACAGTAGATCGAGCTGGTCTGTCATTATATAATAGAGACAGTAGATCTAGCTGGTCTGTCATAATATAAAAGAGACATTCGATCTAGCTGGTCTGTCATAATATAATAGAGACATTAGATCTAGCTGGTCTGTCATAATATAATAGAGACAGTAGATCTAGCTGGTCTGTCATAATATAATAGAGACAGTAGATCTAGCTGTTCTGTCATAATATAATAGAGACAGTAGATGTAGATGGTCTGTCATAATATAGTAGAGACAGTAGATCTAGCTAGTCTGCCATAATATAATTGATACAGTAGATGTAGCTGGTCTGACATAATATAATAGAGATATTAGATCTAGCTGGTCTGTCAAAATATACTAGAGACAGTACATCTAGCTAGTCTTTCGTAATATAATTGAGACAGTAGATCCAGCTGGTCTGTCATAATATAATAGAGACATTAGATATAGCTAGTCTATCATAAAATAATAGAGACAGTAGATCTAACTGGTATGTCATAATATAATAGAGACAGTAGATTTAGCTGGTTTTTCATAATATAATAGAGACAGTAGATCTAGCTGGTCTGTCATAATATAACAGAGACACTAGATCTCGCTGGTCTGTCAAAATATAATAGAGACATTAGATCTAGATGGTCTGTCATAATATAATAGAGACAGTAGATCTAGCTGGTCTGTCATATTATAATAGAGACAGTAGATCTAGCTTGTCTGATATAATATAATAGATGCAGTAGATCTAGCTGATCTGTCATATAATAGAGACAGTAGATCTAGCTGGTCTGTCATAATATAATAGAGACAGTAGATCTAGCTGGTTTGTCGTAATATAATAGAGACAGTAGATCTAGCTGGTCTGTCATAATATAATAGAGACATTAGATCTAGCTGGTCTGTCATAATATAATAGAGACAGTAGATCTAGCTGTTCTGTCATAATATAATAGAGACATTCGATCTAGCTGGTCTGTCATAATATAATAGAGACAGTAGATCTAGCTGTTCTGTCATAATATAATAGAGACATTAGATCTAGCTGGTCTGTCATAATATAATAGATACTGTAGATCTAGCTGGTCTGTCATAATATAAAAGAGACAGTAGATCTAGCTGGTCTGTCATAATATAATAGAGACAGTAGATCTAGCTGGTCTTTCATAATATAATAGAGACAGTAGATCTAGCTGGTCTGTCATAATATAATAGAGACATTAGATCTAGCTGGTCTGTCATAATATAATAGAGACAGTAGATCTAGCTGGTTTGTCATAATATAATAGAGACAGTAGATCTAGCTGGTCTGTCATAATATAATAGAGGCAGTAGATCTAGCTGGTCTGTCATAATATAATAGAGACAGTAGATCTAGCTGGTCTGTCATAATATAATATATACTGTAATTCTAGCTGGTTTGTCATAACATAATAGAGACAGTAGATCTAGCTGGTCTGTAATTATATAATAGAGACAGTATATCTAGCTGGTCTCTCATTATATAATAGAGACAGTAGATCTAGCTGGTCTGTCATAATATAACAGAGACAGTAGATTTATCTGGTTTTTCATAATATAATAGAGACAGTAGATCTAGCTGGTCTGTCATAATATAATAGAGACAGTAGATCTAGCTGGTCTGTCATACTATAATAGAAACACTAGATCTAGCTGGTCTGTCATAATATAATAGAGACATTAGATATAGCTAGTCTATCATAAAATAATAGAGACAGTAGATCTAACTGGTATGTCATAATATAATAGAGACAGTAGATTTAGCTGGTTTTTCATAATATAATAGAGACAGTAGATCTAGCTGGTCTGTCATAATATAACAGAGACACTAGATCTCGCTGGTCTGTCAAAATATAATAGAGACATTAGATCTAGATGGTCTGTCATAATATAATAGAGACAGTAGATCTAGCTGGTCTGTCATATTATAATAGAGACAGTAGATCTAGCTTGTCTGTCATAATATAATAGAGGCAGTAGATCTAGCTGGTCTGTCATAATATAATAGAGACAGTATATCTAGTTGGTCTGGCATAATATAATAGAGGCAGTAGATCTAGCTGGTCTGCCATTATATAATAGAGACAGTAGATCTAGCTGGTCTGTCATAATATAATAGAGGCAGTAGATCTAGCTGGTCTGTCATAATATAATAGAGACAGTAGATCTAGCTGATCTGTCATAATATAATAGAGACAGTAGATCTAGCTGGGATGTCATAATATAATAGAGACATTAGATCTAGCTGGTGTGTCATAATATAATAGAGACTGTAGATCTAGCTGGTCTGTCATAATATAATAGAGACAGTAGATCTAGCTGGTTTGTCATAATATAATAGAGACATTATATCTAGCTGGTCTGTCATAATATAATAGAGGCAGTAGATCTAGCTGGTTTGTCATAATATAATAGAGACAGTAGATCTAGCTGGTCTGTCATTATATAATAGAGACATTATATCTAGCTGGTCTGTCATAATATAATAGAGGCAGTAGATCTAGCTGGTCTGTCATAATATAATAGATACTGTAGATCTAGCTGGTCTGTCATACTATAATAGAGACAGTAGATCTAGCTGATCTGTCATATAATAGAGACAGTAGATCTAGCTGGTCTGTCATAATATAATAGAGACTGTAGATCTAGCTGGTTTGTCATAACATAATAGAGACAGTAGATCTAGCTGGTCTGTCATAATATAATAGAGACATTAGATCTAGCTGGTCTGTCATAATATAATAGAGACAGTAGATCTAGCTGGTCTGTCATAATATAATAGAGACAGTAGATTTAGCTGGTTTTTCATAATATAATAGAGACAGTAGATCGAGCCTGTCTGTCATTATATAATAGAGACAGTAGATCTAGCTGGTCTGTCATAATATAATAGAGACATTAGATCTAGCTGGTCTGTCATAATATAATAGAGACATTAGATCTAGCTGGTCTGTCATAATATAATAGAGACATTAGATCTGGCTGGTCTGTCATAATATAATAGAGACTGTAGATCTAGCTGGTCTGTCATGATATAATACAGACAGTAGATCTAGCTGGTCTGGCATAATATAATAGAGACATTAGATCTAGCTGGTTTGTCATAATATAATAGAGTCATTAGATCTAGCTGGTCTGTCATAATATAATAGAGGCAGTAGATCTAGCTGGTCTGTCATAAGATAATAGAGACAGTAGATCTAGCTGATCTGTCATAATATAATAGAGACAGTAGATCTAGCTGGGATGTCATAATATAATAGAGACATTAAATCTAGCTGGTGTGTCATAATATAATAGAAACTGTAGATCTAGCTGGTCTGTCATAATATAATAGAGACAGTAGATCTAGCTGGTTTTTCATAATATAATAGAGACAGTAGATCTAGCTGGTCTGTCATAATATAACAGAGACACTAGATCTCGCTGGTCTGTCAAAATATAATAGAGACATTAGATCTAGATGGTCTGTCATAATATAATAGAGACAGTAGATCTAGCTGGTCTGTCATATTATAATAGAGACAGTAGATCTAGCTTGTCTGATATAATATAATAGATGCAGTAGATCTAGCTGATCTGTCATATAATAGAGACAGTAGATCTAGCTGGTCTGTCATAATATAATAGAGACAGTAGATCTAGCTGGTTTGTCGTAATATAATAGAGACAGTAGATCTAGCTGGTCTGTCATAATATAATAGAGACATTAGATCTAGCTGGTCTGTCATAATATAATAGAGACAGTAGATCTAGCTGTTCTGTCATAATATAATAGAGACATTCGATCTAGCTGGTCTGTCATAATATAATAGAGACAGTAGATCTAGCTGTTCTGTCATAATATAATAGAGACATTAGATCTAGCTGGTCTGTCATAATATAATAGATACTGTAGATCTAGCTGGTCTGTCATAATATAAAAGAGACAGTAGATCTAGCTGGTCTGTCATAATATAATAGAGACAGTAGATCTAGCTGGTCTTTCATAATATAATAGAGACAGTAGATCTAGCTGGTCTGTCATAATATAATAGAGACATTAGATCTAGCTGGTCTGTCATAATATAATAGAGACAGTAGATCTAGCTGGTTTGTCATAATATAATAGAGACAGTATATCTAGCTGGT
>NW_024061605.1:77500-109507 GCF_016432855.1 Salvelinus namaycush | reverse complement strand
GAATGTCCTGGTGAACTCAAATATTGGTTGATGTGTATTAGGCCTACAATGTGTTAATGAATGTAGGGGAAGTTCTGGAAACCCAGCGAGGAAGTGACCCTGATGTTATCACAGTAGTAACAAGTAGCACAGTAAATTAATGGGAGCACAGTTGCATTAAGTTGAGCTTTCAAAATTCATTCACTTTCTGAGAAGTTTAAAGATCTGAAACAACACATTCCTCGACTTCGAGCACTATCATGCAATAAGCAAATCAGTGTATTAGTAGTTTCAGAGGACTTTTTCTGGCAGGATTTAATTGCTATTACAGGCGACAGTGGGTCTAGCCATTTGAATAGATCACAAGTTACACCAACAACCCTCTGACCACATTCAGATACTAAACATTCCCATACACTGACAATTCACAATTCTCCTGTCATTAGAGTGAAGTCATTCCAGTTAATACCAACGCCCTTTCATCAGAGAGGAAGTGGGGGCTTCCTTCCTGTCAGTTCTTACCAGGACCTTGGGTGATCTGGGGGTCTGAGCTGGGTTATACCTGGCTCTGTGGTTTAGATGAGTGGGGTCTGAGCTGGGTTATACCTGGCTCTGTGGTTTAGATGAGTGGGGTCTGAGCTGGGTTATACCTGGCTCTGTGGTTTAGATGAGTGGGGTCTGAGCTGGGTTATACCTGGCTCTGGAGCCAATTCCGGGGGTCCAGTTTAGCCCTCAAGTTCCTGAGGCTCTGACGGGCCGAAGAGGGGCGTGAGAAAGGGGTGCCGTCTGACAACTCAGGGCTGTGGCTGCCCTCGCTGGAGCTGTTACTGGAGGTAGAGCTGGAGCAGGACAGGGTGGCCTGGGGGACGCATTGGGCTGGGATGGGGGCAAGGGAGGAGGAGGAGGGGGGCTGACAGGAGCACTGTAACACCCCTCCATACCCCCTGCCCCTGAGGGTGCTGAGCTTGGCGTCCAGGGAGAGGGTGCGGGGGCGGAAGTGTGAGGAGGGGGAGGAGAGGGAGAGGGGCTCTGCCCAGCCACTGTAGCGGGAGCAAGGGCTGGTGCTGCAGGGGCTGTCGCTGTCCGAGGTCAGGCTGGCTTCTGAGGAGAGCAGGCCGGGCCGGGGGCAGCGCAGGGGCTGTGGGGGAGGCGGTTGTGGGTGCGGGGGCAACCAGGAGACTCCTCGAACAGGGACATCCAGGGAGGAGAGGTCCCCAGCTGGCTCCTCAGCTCCAGCTCCTCCATCCGCCGCGCCAGGATGTCCGTCACCGTACTGATGTCATCAGAGGTGTCAATAACTAGGAGGAACAGAGGAAAGTCATTACTGTGGTCGGACAGACCGTCCTAATAACGCTGAGACAGTGGAATACAGTTCAGAGAGGCTAGACCTAGACTTGGTGATGCTAGTTGAAGGGGGGGTGGGGTCAGGTTCAATACTGCAGTGTGTGAGTGGACCCCACTGGTACTTCACCTGTCGTTGTAATAGGAGGAGAGCAGAGCACGAATCTCAGCAGACACAGCATTATCCTGCAGCAAGATACCCTCACAGGACGGGATGGTGAGGGGGGCTAGGGTCCAGGGGGGGGGGGCAGGTATGTGCATTGACGGGCAGGGTGAAATAAAGTTGTGATACATGATTTGGGGAATAAATTGATGTGCATAACGCGGTAAAAAGGAGTTCATTTAGAATGTATGAATATTAGAATTCCATTGGAGTGTAAAATTAACAATGATGGGAATAGAATGATAATGGTGGGAAAAAGGGGGGAAATGTAATTTGAGCACAGGAACAAGGGAGAGTGGCAGGGAAGGTGATAGCCAAAAAGGAAGGAATGAGAAACACAAAGAGAGAGAGAGATAAAGGAAGAGAGAGAGAGAGTCAGCACGTCAGAGAAAAGAACACTTCCATCCATTATGCATAGAGGTTGGTTGGTGTGCTAGTGTGGTGGCAGGCAGCTCAGAGTAGAGTCCGATGGAGAGCTCATGCATATGTACCACCACTGTTAGAACAGTCAGAAACACGCATGTGGTTAAGGGGACTATATCCTCTGGAAATATACTGAACAAAATTTAAAGTGTTGTCCCATGTTTCATGAGCTGAAATAAAAATCCCAGAAATGTTCCATACGCACAAAAAACGTATTTCTCTAAGATTTTGCCCACACATTTGTTTACATCCCTGGTAGTGAGCATTTCTCTTTTGCCAAGATAATCCATCCACCTGACAGGTGTGGCATATCAAGAAGCTGATTAAACAGCATGATCATTACACAGATGCACCTGGTGCTGAGGACAATAAAAGGCCACTCTAAAATGTGCAGTTTTGTCACACAACAAAATGACACAGATGTCTCAAGTTTTGATGGAGTGTGCAATTGGCATGCTGACTGCAGGAATGTCCACCAGAGCTGTTGACAGAGAATTTCTCTACCATAAGCCGCCTCCAAGGTTGTTTTAGAGAATTTGGCAGTACATTGAACCAGCCACACAACTGCAGACCACGTATAACCACGCCAGCCCAGGACCTCCACATCCGGCTTCTTTACCTGTGGGATCATCTGAGACCAGCCACCCCGACAGCTGATGAAATTGAGAAGTATTTCTGTCTGTAATAAAGCCATTTTTTCCGGGATTTTTTATTTATTGGCTGGGCCTGTCTCCCAAGTGGGTGGGCCTACCCATGGCTGCGCCCCTGCCCCGTCATGTGAAATCTATAGATTAGTGCCTCATTTATTTATTTCTATTGACTGATTTCCTTATATGAACTGTAACTGAGTAAAATCATTGAAATTGTTGCATGTTGTATTTATATATTTTTGTTCCGTATATATTTAAATGTATTTGTTTTTGTAAACCTATTAACCTATTATTAAGCTATGATTTTTGTAACCCTAAACTTATAAACTAACTAACAAATTACTATATGTTCTAGATTTATTACTAATAAATAAAAGCGGAAAGAAACTCAAGTCTAAGTGTCCACAACATATTACTGAATCATATAAAAAGTATTATGGACAATTTGGGTCGCTGTCTTACCCATTTCGTGGTAAAGAGAACCCTGTTTCGATGTGACCAGGGTTGGTTTCCGGGGCGATGGCAGCTCAATCTTCATTAAGTCGTCACAGCACTGCTTCCATTGGCCTGCAGGGAAGAAGGAAACTGTCAGTCATCTTCCAACATCCAATCAACCTGAGAAAACCACTAACGACACATCAGGAGTCAATGAGCACATGAACAAGAGCATATCAGGACCTATAGTGTAGGGTGTGTATGTCTACTCTAGGGCCAGGAGTTTTCCCCTGAGCTCACCAATGAAGAACTCAGGCCCCTAATCATGTGATCAGCCTACTTACTCATGTCATAGAACTGTTGCCAGAAGGCCTCCATCCAGCGGTGTGTGTCTTCACGACTGTCTGCTGAGAGTGTGTGTGTCACCTCCTCTCCTCCATAATGGTTACTGATACAGATACTCTGGGCCTTATTGTGGCGGTCCTTCTCCGACGCCCGTATTCTCGTCTTCTAACACACCGGATACACACACACACAATCAGCTAATAGTGTTGCATTTGACCAAATGATTCAATAACCCCCCCAAAAAGATGAATTTAAGCATCAAAGCATTTATTTTCTCGTCAACTCACAGTGCGTGAATGCACTTACTGACACACAGAGCAGTGAGTGACATATATGCCAAGTCCACTCAAGTAACCTCAAGCATGAATCTGTCCCAGTTATCAGCTATCCAGGCTGTATCACATCCGGCCGTGATTGAGAGTCCCATAGGGCGGTGCACAATTGGCCCAGCATGGTCCAGGTTTGGCCCGGGGTAGGCCGTCATTGTAAATAAGAATTTGTTCATAACTGACTTGCCTAGTTAAATACGTCCCAATTGTCTCTCATTCCTCCCAAAGTGTGCACATGTTCACTTCCCTTCACTAATTTGAAAGGAAATGACTGGTATAATGGGTGGAAACTTCCTGTAGCCCCTGCCTCCACCAATCCAATGCTTTGGGAAGTAGTAAACGAGTGTACATTTCAGGAGAAAGGAGATATTATTGTGACACCCTAAAGACAGTACTCCAAATGTATTTCCCCATCCCCACCAGTAGGTGGCAGCAGTGCCCTGTTCCGCCTCACTGGGTTCAGCTTGATCCTGAGAGCAGAGCAGTCAGAGCTGCTGATTGATGCATGATTCTACAGAACTGTCTCTGTCTGAAGCTGAATGAGGACTTTTTGCTGTGGGTCAGGGGCCACCAGCTAGCATGCTTTATTGTTTCATGTTGAGAGTGTGCGTATGTGGGACGTTTTTTTTCTCCATCCACTGACCTTATTGATGGAAATGGTAAAAGCCGGCTCTATGTTAGCCTCTACATCCTCTTGCCGGTGGTAACAGAAAAGGTTTGTCCCTTTAAGGACGCCGTAGACGTTTGTCCAACTCTGAGGGTCACCTCCAAACTGCTGTGAGAGATAGAGACGCTAATTAGAGAGAGAGAGACATGCCTTGCTATCCTCTCAAACACACACAGACACCCTCACCTTGACCTTCAAGCAGCCGCTCATCATCTGTTGGGTCATACAGTGAGGCTGGGCAGCCAGGCGACAACACACATTGCCGTAGAGAGGCACCCAGTGTGAACACTCCTCTACAGGGAACGACAGGGGGATAGAGAGAGAAAGGAATGAAACATCTACACACACACACACACACACACACACACACACACACACACACACACACACACACACACACACACACACACACACACACACACACACACACACACACACACACACACACACACACACACACACAATAGCAGGGAATAAAGTGTCACAGCTGCAAGGTGAGCCCCGAACAACAGTGGAGTGCCCATCAAACTTTATTACAGCTGTAAGTAAGGGGCAATGAATTAAGCAGCAGCACATGTCATGGTGTCTACTCCCCTGTACACCTCATCATTGGAGTTTTACACAGCACTGACTCCAATTTATTACTATGACCTTGACAATGACTGTCAGACAGCTAACATCGTGGCTGGGAGAGGGAGGGAGACTGGGATAAATGGAGAGAGAAAGACATGGGGAAAGAGGATATCTAGTCAGTAGCACAACAATGCATTCAACCAAAATGTTGTCTTCTGCATTTAACCCAACCCCTCTGAATCAGAGAGGTGTGGAGGGCTGAGAGAGCGAGAGGTACTGAAACAGAGGGAGGGAGAGAAAGAGAAGTCTGACCCATATTTACTGTACATGGATAAACCACATCCCTACTGTGATCTACCGTTGCCCGAGATGCTGAGGTCATGTGTGCGGAAGCTGTCCTGGACGTGTGACAGTGACAGGGTGGTGTGGGCCAAGAGATGGTACTTCGGTCCCCTGTGAACAGAACACATGGCAGAGGCACTGGTGAGCTGTGTGACTGTGGTACTAAATACACACGTCGGTGTCTACGTCAGTGACTTTGTGTGGGTGTTTCGCTGCAGGACTGCATACGTGTGTCTGTATGAATGACTGTACACTACATGCCTAGAAATACGTCTCAGGGTGTGTGAATATCACTAGAGAAGTAGCGTGTGTACACAACATAAACACACTCACACCACTGTGGGCAGAGGCAGCAGCAGCGTGGCTCCTCCTCCGTTGCTGATGGGGCTGCAGGCTCCAGGGTCCATGGCGACGCGGAGCTTCTTCCCTGCCGAACGGCCCAGAGAGCTGCTCAGTTTGCTGGCTAGTTTCCGAGACGTGCTCCCTGTCGAGTAGTCCTCCTCTGAACAGCAGCTGTACATCTCCACGCGCAGCTCAAATCCCGGGCTGGCCTCGCTGCTTGATACGGCAAACACATATGGAGAGATACACAGTTATACGTGCATAGAAATGCATGCACACAGCAAAAACAAATATATACAAACACACACAGTCACACACACCGAAAACACATGCTTATACATACACAGAATGTACACTGAGTGTACAAACATTAAGAACACCTTCCTAATATTCAGTTGCAGCCCCTTTTGCTCTCAGAACAGCCTCAATTTGTCAGCTCATGGACTCTACAAGGTGTTGAACGTGTTCTACAGGGATGCTGGTCCATGTTGACTCCAATGCTTCCCACAGTTGTGTCAAGTTGGCTGGATGTCCTTTGGGTGGTGGACCATTCTTGATACATACGGGAAACTGTTGAGCGTGAAAACCCCAGCAACATTGCAGTTCATAACACAAACCAATGCGCCTGGCACCTACTACCATACTAAAATATTTTGTCTTGCCCATTCACCCTCAACTGGTGAATGGCACACATACACAATCCATGTCTCAATAATCTCAAGGCTTAAACATCCTTCTTTCACCTGTCTCCTCCCCTTCATCTACACTGATTGAAGTGGATTTAACAAGTGACATCAATAAAGGATCATAGCTTTCACCTGGATCCACCTGTCAGTCTATGTCATGGAAAGAGCAGGTGTTCATAATGGTTTGTACAGTCAGTGTACAGTACCAGTCAAAAGTTTGGACACCTACTCATTCAAGGGTTTTTCTTTATTTTTACTATTTTCTACATTGTAGGATAATAGTGAAGACACCAAAACGATGAAATAACACATATGGAATATTTAGTAATCATAAAAGTGATAAACAAATCAAAATATATTTTATATTTGAGATTCCTCAAAGTAACCACCCTTTGCCTTGGTGACAGCTTTGCAAACTCTTGGCATTCTCTCAACCAGCTTCATGAGGTAATCACCTGGAATGCATTTCAATTAACAGGTATTCCTTGTTAAAAGTTCATTTGTGGAATGTCTTTCCTTCTTAATGTGTTTGAGCCAATCAGTTGTGTTGTGACAAGGTAGGGGGGTATATAGAAGATAGCCCTATTTGGTAAAAGACCAAGTCCATGTTATGGCAAGAACAGAACAAATAAGCAAAGACAAACGACAGTCCATCATTACTTTAAGACATGAAGGTCAGTCAATGCGGAAAATGTCAAGAACTTTTAACGTTTCTTCAACTGCAGTCGGAAAAACCATCAAGCACTATGTTGAAACTGGCTCTCATGAGTAACGCCACAGGAAAGGAAGACCAAGAGTTACCTCTACTACTGAGGATAAGTTCATTAGAGTTACCAGCCTCAGAAATTGCATCCCAAATAAATGCTTCACAAAGTTCAAGTAACAGAGACATCTCAACATCAACTGTTTAGAGGAGACTGTGTGAATCAGGCCTTCGTGGTCGAATTGCTGCAAAGAAACCACTACTAAAGGACACCAATAAGAACAAGAGACTTTCTTGGGCCAAGAAACACAAGCAATGGATATTAGACCGGTGGAAATCTGTCCTTTGGTCTGATGAGTCCAAATTTCAGATTTTTGGTTCCAACCGCCGTGTCTTTGTGAGATGCAGAGTAGGTGAACGGATGATCTCCGCATGTGTGGTTCCCACCGTGAAGCATGGAGGCGCAGGTGTGATGGTACATTGCTGGTGACAGTGACACTGTCAGTGATTTGTTTAGAATTCAAGGCACACTTAACCAGCATGGCTACCACAGCATTCTGCAGCGATATGCCATCCCACATGGTTTGCACTTAGTGGGACTGTCATTTGTTTTTCAACAGGACAATGACCCAACAGACCTCCAGGCTGTGTAAGGGCTATTTGACCAAGAAGGAGAGTGATGGAGTGCTGCATCAGATGACCCGGCCTCCACAATCACCCGACCTCAACCCAATTGAGATGGTTTTGGAAGATTTGGGCCACAGAGTGAAAGAAAAGCAGTCAACAAGTGCTCAGCATATGTGGGGACTCCTTCAAAACTGTTGGAAAAGCACTCCAGGTAAAGCTGGTTGAGAGTGTGCAAAGCTGTCATCAAGGCAAAGGGTGGCTACTTTGAAGAATCTCAAATATAAAATGTATTTTGATTTGTTGAACACTCTTTTGATTACTACATGATTCCATATGTGTTATTTCATAGTTTTGATGTCTTCACTATTATTCTACAATGTAGAAAACAGTAAAAATAAAGAAAAACCCTTGAATGAGTAGGTGTGTCCAAACTTTTGACTGGTACTATATATGTATCAGTTACTGATACAGGATTTCAAAAATATATCCATTATCTACCTTAATCTTATCTATCTTTATCATACAATCATGACATTAAATAAACATGCCCTTATACAGACCAAACAACACTCTCTATATGAAAGATAAGACAGCAAGGCTGTGTTTACACAGGCAGCCCAATTCTGATATATTTCCACTAATTGGTATTTTGACCAATCAGATTAGCTCTTTTGCCAATAATTGTGTAAACGCAGCCTTAGATACAACACAACCCAAATAGGACTTACAACACTATGGTGTTGTCAAAGCAGATGTCGGTGAGTGTCCGGTCCACTATCACCATGTCTGTGTCGTGGATCTCCGCCCCCACCTGGAGCAGACAGAACACTGCACACCGATGCAGCTCTGAGAGAGGTAGAGAGAGAGAGAGGTAGAGAGAAGAGAGGTAGAGAGAGAGAGAGGTAGAGAGAGAAAGAGAGGTAGAGAGAGAGAGAGAGGTAGAGAGAGAGAGAGAGGTAGAGAGAGAGAGAGGTAGAGAGAGAGAGGTAGAGAGAGAAGAGGTAGAGAGAGAGAGAGAGAGGTAGAGAGAGAGAGAGGTAGAGAGAGAGAGAGGTAGAGAGAGAGAGGTAGAGAGAGGTAGAGAGAGAGAGAAGAGAGGTAGAGAGAGAGGTAGACAGAGCGAGAGAGAGGTAGACAGAGAGAAGAGGGGAGGTAGGCAGAGAGAGATAGAGAGAGAGGTAGACAGAGAGAGATAGAGAGAGAGGTAGACAGAGAGAGGGAGAGGTAGAGAGAGAGAGAGAGAGAGAGAGGTAGAGAGAGGTAGAGAGAGAGGGAGAGAGAGAGAGGGAGAGAGAGAGAGAGGTAGAGAGAGAGAGGTAGAGAGAGAGAGGTAGAGAGAGAGGTAGAGAGAGGTAGAGAGGTAGAGAGGTAGAGAGAGAGGTAGAGAGAGAGGTAGAGAGGTAGAGAGAGAGAGAGAGAGGTAGAGAGAGAGGTAGAGAGAGAGGTAGAGAGAGGTAGAGAGAGTAGAGGTAGAGAGAGAGAGAGAGAGGTAGAGAGAGAGAGAGAGAGAGGTAGAGAGAAGAGAGAGAGAGAGGTAGAGAGAGAGAGAGAGAGAGAGGTAGAGAGGTAGAGAGAGAGAGAGGTAGAGAGAGAGAGAGAGAGGTAGAGAGAGAGAGAGAGGTAGAGAGAGAGAGAGAGGTAGAGAGAGAGAGGTAGAGAGAGAGAGGTAGAGGGAGAGAGGTAGAGGGAGAGAGGTAGAGGGAGAGCGAGGTAGAGAGAGATAGAGGTAGAGAGAGAGGTAGAGGTAGAGAGAGAGGTAGAGGTAGAGAGAGAGGTAGAGGTAGAAGAGAGGTAGAGAGAGAGGTAGAGAGAGAGAGGTAGAGAGAGAGAGAGAGGTAGAGAGAGAGAGAGGTAGAGAGAGAGAGAGAGAAGTGAGAAAAGCAGCATGTGGAAGACATTTGACTAGATTTCCCCACTTGAGAACTCCTCTGGCACTATCTGCACCCTCTGTGGATGTTTTAAACAGACGGAGGCTACAGAGTAAATGATTGGAGGATTGTGGGTTTGGCTGTCACACTGGCCAGACTGGGAGGAACAACACCAACTCTAGCAGCTGTTGGACTTGGACAGCCGCACTGTGAGAGTCTGGCCTAAGTAGCTTTAAGAGTGTTCTTCACATGCAGCACGGTGTGTGAGTGTATCATTTTACACTAAATGTATTTGGGAGTGTGAGTGTATCATTTTACACTAAATGTATTTGGGAGTGTGAGTGCAGGTGTGTATGTGCATGCATGTATCAAAAGCACACACTCTGTCCTTGCCATCTTGGGCTTCCTTATCTTCCCACTGCACTTAACAACCTGCACTAATTGCCTCATTAAGCTCCACCAAGGCTCCTGTCCCTGGAGTTCATTAGTATGCGTATAGATCTATTAGCTCATGCAGACCTCACCTAGGAGTCGGGTTTCAGACCTCACCAAGGAGTCGGGTTTCAGACCTCACCAAGGAGTCGGGTTTCAGACCTCACCAAGGAGTCTTTTTACCATAACACGTAGCAGTCAATATAAACCAGAACACAGCAGTATCAAAAGAGCACCTAGAACTACAATTACCAGATCCTACGCAGATCCAGGCCTCTTTGCTGCAGTAGCACAGACAAAGACAACAGAACAGAAGAGGGCTGTCTGCGCGGCAGGTTTCTAAGCCCGAGGCCATCATACCCAATCACTTACTGTTGGAATGTCTGCTTGTCAGTGAGCTGCTGACTTTACAGAGGGAAAAATAGAAACGTACATACATTTCAATAGCCGTATAGAAGTTAAGATCTACACGTCTTTTTAAAAGAGCATGAACTGTTATGGTCAAATGTTCAGTGCTTCAGTTCTAATACATTAAGAGTTTTCTTGCCCAGGGCCCAAAGCGTCTCAGAGTAGGAGTGCTGACATAGGATCCGATCTCCCACCTGTCCATGTAATGTTATTCATTATCATCTAAAAGATTAAACTGATTCTAGATCAGCACTCCTACCCTGGGAGGCTTTGTGGATACCACTTTACCCAAATTCGAATCGATTCACATGGCTTCACTCACTCAGTTGACTCACATCACATCTCTTCACACAAAATCAAAGCAATGGATAATAGCACATTGATGAGTCTATTCACACCAGTTCTTGCACACTGACTCCTCACCTCCTTTATTCTTGAAGTACTCTGTGTCTTTCCACATGAGAGGGATCCGCAGGTCTGCAATGACAAAGGACAGTCAGAGTGACAGTGAAATCAGCCACAAATGTAACGTACACACACACACACACACAGAAACACGTACCACACACACACACACACACACACACACACACACACACACACACACACACACACACACACACACACACACACACACACACACACACACACACACACACACACACACACACACACACACACACACACACACAGATCCCTGATCTTTTATCTCCTCCATCAGGCAGTCACTGTCATAATGCCACTCGGTGTGTGATCTGTGTGTGTGTGTGTGGTGTGTGATCTGTGTGTGTGTGGTGTGTGATCTGTGTGTGTGTGCGCGCGCTTGTGTGTGTATGATGAATTTCTGTACAGTGGATGTCTAGTCTAACATAGTCCATGCTCTGAACTGAGCTTACTAGCTAAATGGCTTCCTGTCTACCCAGTCAATCAATGATAAGTCACAACTTCTGTTCATCAACTCAACAACTCCCTTTGTGTGTGTGTGTGCCCCTCTATCTGAGAGCAGTCCGAAGCAGACAGACAGGCCTCAGAGCCCTCTGTCCTCCTGTCCTCCCACTGAGCCAGCGCAGTTCATCATAATCCTTTAATTACCTATTTTCCTTTCTACTCCCACCCTCATCCTTTTATTTCGTTTAGTTTATTATGATCCCCATTAGCTTTTGCCGAAGCAGCAGCTACACTTCGTAGGGTCCACAAAAAACATGGCAAGTAACAAAACATTGATAGACAAGGAAAGTCACACAAATGTAAAATACAACGATATCCAAACAATGCAACTAAAACATTATACAAACAATACAACAACAAAAAATGATGGGTGTGTTAAGGGAAAGGTGTGCTGCTCTGTTTTGAGCCAGCTGCAGGTTTGCTAGGTCTTTCTTTGCAGTACATGACCATATTACCAGACAGTTATCAAGATAGGACCAAAGCCTGAACAACTAGTACAGTTGACTTTTGTCTAAAAAATATATTGTATAACAGACCACTGCCCATGATAACTGACCATCCAATGTTATACCTAGAAGTTTGGCTTCCTCAACTTGCGCAATGATCACACCCTTTAATGAGTAGGAGTATGTTCACATGCAAACAATAATGAGACTATTGTGGATACTCAGATTAATATAATAGTTTGATTATAACATTTAAATGCTTTGGAAGAAGAACGATTTCTTTAATAATCCTGTTTACATGGACACATCTGAAATCAGGCTACCTGATGGCACTCTGATCAATGCCGAAAATTGCCAATCAAACTAAACGTTCTACCACAGCGACCATGTTATTTTTGGGAAGCATATTTGTTCTGAGTTTCGGACATAATATATGTTTGTTTGTGAAAACTACTTCTAAGACATGTACATCCAGTTCCGAACTCACTTCACTCGCGCTAAAGAGAGAGATTTGAGCTCCCGGTGCTGGCAGATCAGATACACCACTGGAATGCCCATTAAGATGTTTACACGTCCTGATAATTCAAAAGATTGCCCAGAAAACCAGGTGTTTTAATCAGCAGATGCTTATTTCGATTTTGACCGTACGCCGATTAAGATAAGTAGAATAAGGTGTTTACATGACTATTGCATAATCTGCCTACTGACATAATCAGTTGAATATCGAATTATTACTGTGCATGTCAACGTACTAAATATTTTGAATCAAACACAAATTTCAGTGAGCTCACTGGTTTTGGGTGCTGACATGTAGAGTGTGGAATCAGCCGCATACATACTCATTCTAGCTTTGTGTAAGACCAGTGGCAAATAATTTGTAAAAATAGAGAAGAGTAACGTTCCAAGGCAACTGCCCTGAGGGACACCGCACTGTACATATCTGATGTCAGAGAAGCTTCCATTGAATAATATTCTCTGTTTTTTGGGGGGGATAAATAACTCTCCAACCATGTGATGACAGGTGATGTAAAGCCACTGCAAGTTTGTTTTTTCTATTTATAATCAATAACATCAAAGGCTGCACTGAAACCTAACAATATAGCTCCAACTTATTATCCATTACCATTAACCAATCATCAGTCATCTAAGTCAGTGCAGTAGTAGTTGAGTGCCCTCTATACCCATGATGAAAGTGTCATGACACTGGCCTGTGGGTAAGGTTTATGACCCCCCCCCCATAAATAACTTTCTCCCTTCCCTCTCTCTCTTGACTCTACAGAGGGACTCTTGAATAGCCTTTGTTAAACAGAGTCTGGGAACATCAAAGAAGTTGGGGGGAAATGTACCATATTTTCGTAATCCGACCAGTTGAACATATGCGTTGGTACTTAATGAATATGATGTCAGTTCGGTTGTCATCTGAGACATTCTCATCAATGATAGGATGACAAACTCTACAGTGGAAAGTCTACACAGAGTTATCAGATTCACATGGAATTGTTGAGCAATTTAAATCTTTGAATTTAAAATTATTGGTGAAAAGATTAAATGTAATTTTAGCTTCCAAATGAGAGATTTGGGTTTTCATAAGGTTAGGGCTCTGCTAATCAGTGGCCCGCCCCTGTGAAGAGACATGGGTTATAAAACTATGAAAACACACCCTTCTCCCTCCACTATTTAAAGCCCTTGACAAAAATGTAACCTCCTGTTCCGAGGACGACGGTCCATACGTTAAAAAGGACTAACATGTCAACTACAGAACTAAGCCAACCTCAGCGTGAGCTTTGGTTGTGAATGGTATGAACTTTGAACTCTTATTCACTAAAGAAGTGAGACATCCTAGCCGTTGAGTTAGCAACAGCAGCTGTAAATGTGGGCTAGGAAAGGACAGACAGAGTATCCCGTCTACCACACAACGACGACACTACAACGTATCCCGTTCACCACCAGAGACACTCTTCAAAGGACAAAGGACTCTGTTGGGCAACACGGCCTTCCATCTACCACCAACCTATTGAAGCGCAGCTCAGAGTAAATATTTATTGCATTTTCCTTTTCCAAATGGGCGGTAATTTAGAATGCATAGGATATTGTATTTACGATAGCACAGCTTCTCCCTTTGTTCCTCAGTCTTCCCGCTCTTTCACTCAAACCCAACCCACCAGGGACGTTTTCCTTTATGACATAATTGGTAATCAAGGTATGATTCATTCTGTGTATATGTAATTCTGTGTGATTAGTTAGGTATTTAGTAAATAAATAATTAAACCCAATTTTGTATTGCTGATTCAACTTGTTAGCCAGGGTTCGTGAAGATAACCAAGAATTTACAACTTTCAGATGAGACTGAAATAATGTGACGATTAACATTGACTGCCATTGATGTAAAATATTACTAGGTCTTTAAGAGTTTATTCGGAAGATAACAGCTCTATAAATATTATTTCGTGGTGCCACAACTTTCTAGTTAATTACATTTACATGATTAGCTCAATCAGGTAATATTAATTACAGAGAAAGGATTTTATAGAATAGCATGTCATATCACTTAATCCGGCATAGCCAAAGACACGACAAAAGTCAGTAGTTAACTTGTCTGAAAAATAGCATTGTATTTGGTCAAACACAATCCTCTCCATCAATTTACTAAGAATAGGCAGCAAACTGATTGGGCGGCTGTTAGAGCCAGCAAAGGGTGCTTTACTATTTTTAGGCAGTGGAATTACTTTAGCTTCCTTCCATGCCTGTGGACACACTCTCCTATACGTTTGGTTAAAGATATAGCAAATAGGGGTGGTAATACGGCTCCGTTGGTAGAGCATGGTGCTTGCAATGCCAAGATTGTGGGTTCGAATACCAGGACCATAAATACATTTAAAAAAAGAAATGCACGCCTGACTAAGTCATTTTGGATAAAAGCGTCTGCTAAATGACATGTAAAAAATGAAACATCCTCTCACGGTCAACTGCGTTTATTTTTAGCAAACTTAACATTTGTAAATATTTGTGTAAATAGTCTGATGATGCTGTGACACACCGCCCCAGACCATGACGGACCCTCCACCTCCAAATCGATCCCGCTCCAGAGTACAGGGCTCGGTGTAACGCTCATTCCTTCGACGATAAACGCGAATCCGACTATCACCCCTGGTGAGACAAAACCGCAACTCGTCAGTGAAGAGCACTTTTTGCCAGTCCTGTCTGGTCCAGCGACGATGGGTTTGTGCCCATAGGCAACGTTGTTACCGTGATGTCTGGTGAGGACCTGCCTTACAACAGGCCTACAAGCCCTCGGTTGAGCCTCTCTCAGCCTATTGCGGAAAGTCTGAGCACTGATGGAGGGATTGTGCATTCCTGGTGTAACTCGGGCAGTTGTTGTTGCCATCCTGTACCCATCCGGCAGGTGTAACATTCAGATGTACCGATCCTGTGCAGGTGTTGTTACACGTGGTCTGCCACTGTGAGGACGATCAACTGTCAAACCTGTCTCCCTGTAGCGCTGCCTTAGGCGTCTCACAGTACAGACATTACAATTTATTGCCCTGGACACATCTGCAGTCCTCATGCCTCCTTGCAGCATGCCTAAGGCACGTTCACACAGATGAGCAGGGACCCTGGGCATCTTTCTTTTGGTGTTTTTCAGAGTCAGTAGAAAGGCCTCTTTAGTGTCCTAAGTTTTCATAACTGTGACCTTAATTGCCTACCGTCTGTAAGCTGTTAGTGTCTTAACGACCATTCCACATGTGCATGTTCATTAATTGTTTATGGTTCATTAAACAAGCATGGGAAACAGTGTTTAAACCCTTTACAATGAATATCTGTGAAGTTATTTGGATTTTTACAAATTATCTTTGAAAGACTTGGTCCTGAAAAAGGAACATTTCTGTTTTTGCTGAGTATATTTTAACACAGTCTGCTACCATTCTCAACAGTTTCCCATCAATAGCTTTTCCACCTCTCCCACACGGACTTGACCAAAATAAAAACAGCAATCCTCTTCTTTCATTATTAGATCTTTTATACAAAAATATGATGGTTCACTGTTCAATGTTGTCATTTCATGTCTGAGTGTTTCCACTTTAGTAGTGAAATAGTCATTGAAATGATTGGCAATATCGAAAGGTTTTGTTATAAATGACCCATCACCTTCAATGAACGATGGAGATTAATTAGGTTTTCTGCCCATGGTATCATTTAAGGTACTCCAAAGTATTTTTCCATTGTGTTTTATGTAATTTATCTTTATTTGGTAATACAAGTTATTTTTCTTTGTGTTAAGTTTAGTCACAACATTTCTCCATTGACAATATGTCAACCAATCAGCTGAGCAGCATAACTTGTTTGCCACCTCTTTTGCATAATTTCTTTAAACAATAAAATGTTTAAATCCTCACCCCCTCATTCCCTCCCCCCCTAACGTCATCCTCACCCGTTCATTCCTTATCCCCCCAAACCCATTCCTCCCTCTCCCCCAAACCCATTCCCCCCCCCAACCCATTCCTTCTCTTCCCCAAACACAGTCCTCCCTCTCCCCCCAAGCCCAGTCCTCCCTCTCCCCCCAAGCCCAGTCCTCCCTCTCCCCCCAAACCCATCCCCCCAACCCATTCCTTCTCTCCCCCCAAACCCAGTCCTCCCTCCAAGCCCAGTCCTCCCTCTCCCCCCAAACCCATCCCCCCCAACCCATTCCTTCTCTCCCCCCAAACACAGTCCTCCCTCTCCCCCCAAGCCCAGTCCTCCCTCTCCCCCCAAACCCAAACCCATCCCCCCCTAAACCCATTCCTCCCTCTCCCCACCAAACCCATTCCTCCCTCTCCCCCCAAACCCAGTCCTCCCTCTCCCCCCAAACCCAGTCCTCCCTCTCCCCCAAACCCAGTCCTCCCTCCCCCCAAACCCAGTCCTCCCTCTCCCCCCAAACCCAGTCCTCCCTCTCCCCCCAAACCCAGTCCTCCCTCTCCCCCCAAACCCAGCCCTCCCTCTCCCCCCTTACACCCAGCCTAACCCCTTATCCCACTCACCCTTTAAATTCACCCCTTTCCATAACCCACATACCCTCACCCCTCCCTAGTGCGGGGTCCTCCTTGGGGGGTGGCTAAGAGACCCAGAGACGATCTTGCTTATCATGAGCCTGCCCCCCTCAGCATGACGGACAGCATATGCATGGCATAATAGGAGATGAGACAGGGTGTCAGGGCCTGGGGCTGATGAAGTGGACTACATGAAGCTCTGCTATTGGGTAGACATGCATCTTTCCTTTACATAGGTAAACACACACACACACACACACACACACACACACACACACACACACACACACACACACACACCACACACACACACACACACACACACACACACACACACACACACACACACACACACACACACACACACACACCTGGGGCCTACCTGAGATGGCCACCTTTCCTTTACAGGGTAGTCTGTCGTCCGTGGGCCCTGCATCCGCTGACCTAGTAGAGACAGAAAGAAGAGGATGACAACGGAAATTCTAATTGTAAACCCTGCTCAATTGCACACTTAGAACACATTAAACCCTTCACCCTATGGGTATACCTCCATTTATGCGCCTCTAAGTTCCTACCCCGCCCCCTTGCCTTGCCCGTTTACCCTCTGACCTTAGTGCGACCCTCTGCATGACCTGGGCCTCCTTCATCCTCTGCAGCTCTGACATGAAGGCCATGATGCGGATGTTGCAGGTGAGCAGGCTCTTGGAGGCCTCTAGGGCCTGGTCTCTCTGGGAGCAGGCAGCCAGCAGCTTACAGGCCCCGTCACGCATCCGGATCTCATGGTCTATCTTCTTCTGGATGTTACTGTCCTGCAGGCAGAGAGAGAGGGAGGGAGAGATGGGTTAGGACATTTTACTGACTGGAACAGGGTTGGTCTTTGAGTGTGGAGTGAGACTGTAACAAGAGGGTAAGTGTGACAGTTCAATTTAAATGTGACAATGACTGTGAAGAAGAGCGTTTGTGTTTATGGGAGAGAGAGGGCAAACGTGTGTGTGTGTGTGTGTGTGTGTGTGTGTGTGTGTGTGTGTGTGTGTGTGTGTGTGTGTGTGTGTGTGTGTGTGTGTGTGTGTGTGTGTGTGTGTGTGTGTGTGTGTGTGTGTGTGTCTCTCTCTCTCGTGGGCCCATTAGTGGAGTGTATCCCTGAAAGCGTTCTGGTGTCTCTGTGCGGTGAGGCGTGGGTCGGTCGGGGCATAGAGTAGTCAGGAAGAAGTTGTAAATATGCCCTTACGCCCTTCTGCCTCCCCTCCGGCACGCAGACACCAAGATGCTTAATCATTTAACATACACACCTGTCTATATAAGATCCCACAGTTGACAGTGCATGTCAGAGCAAAAACCAAGCCATGAGATCGAAGGAATTGTCTGTGACAGGATTGTGTCGAGGCACATATCTGGGGAACGGTACCAAAACATTTCTGCAGCATTGAAGGTCCCCAAGAACACAGTGGCCTCCTTCGTTCTTAAATGGAAGAAGTTTGGAAACACCAAGACTCTTCCTAGAGCTGGCAGTCCAGCCAAACTGAGCAATCGGGGAGAAGGGCCTTGGTCAGGGAGGTGAGCAAGAACCCGATGATCACTCTAACAGAGCTCCTGAGTTCCTCTGTGGAGATGGGAGAACCTTCCAGAAGGACAACCATCTTTGCAGGACTCCACCAATAAGGCCTTTGTGGTAGAGTGACCAGACAGAAGCCACTCCTCAGTAAAAGGCACACGAAAGGCACCAGTGAAACAAGATTCTCTGGTCTGATGAAACCAAGATTGAACTCTTTGGCCTGAATGCCAAATGTCATGTCTGGAGGAAATCTGGTACCATCCCTACGGTGAAGCATGGTGGTGGAAGCATCATGCTGTGGGGATGTTTTTCAGTGGCAGGGACTGGGAGACTAGTCAAGATCAAGGAAAAGATGAAAGGCGCAAAGTACAGAGAGATCCTTGATGAAAAGTGCTCTGGAGCAGGTTAGGAACTCAGACTGGGGCGAAGGTTCAACTTCCAACAAGACAGCGACCCTAAGCACACAGCCAAGACAACGCAGGAGTGGCATCAGGACAAGTCTCTGAATGTCCTTGAATGGCCGAGCCAGAGCCCAGACTTGAACCCGATGGAAAATCTCTGGAAAAACCTGAAAATAGCTGTGCAGCGACGCTCCCCATCCAACCTGACAGAGCTTGAGAAGAATGGGAGAAACTCGCCAAATACAGGTGTGCAAAGCTTGTAGCATCATAACCTAGAAGACTTGACGTTGTAATCGCTGCCAAAAGTGCTTCAACAAAGTAATGATAAAAGGGTCTGAATACTTATGTAAATGTGATTTAAGTTTTTTTTTTTTAATAAATTAGCAAAATCAACGGCAGGAGAGGGAGGGAGGGAGCGAGGGGTAGGGCCAGGAGAGAGAGAGAGGGAGGGAGTAAGGGGCAGGGCCAGGACAGAGAGAGAGAGAGAGAGAGAGAGAGAGAGAGAGAGAGAGAGAGTGTAAGGGACAGGGCCAGGAGAGGGAGGGAGTGAGGGGCAGGGGTAGGCGAGGGAGGGAGCGAGGGAGGGGCAGGGCCAGAAGAGGGAGAGGGAGGGAGCGAAGGAGGGGCAGGGCCAGGAGAGGGAGAGGCAGGGCCAGGAGAGGGAGAGGGAGGGAGCGAAGGAGGGGCAGGGCCAGGAGAGGGAGAGGCAGGGCCAGGAGAGGGAGGGGCAGGGCCAGAAGAGGGAGGGGCAGGGCCAGGAGAGGGAGAGGGAGGGAGCGAAGGAGGGGCAGGGCCAGGAGAGGGAGAGGCAGGGCCAGGAGAGGGAGAGGCAGGGCCAGGAGAGGGAGAGGCAGGGCCAGAAGAGGGAGAGGCAGGGCCAGAAGAGGGAGAGGGAGGGAGCGAAGGAGGGGCAGGGCCAGGAGAGGGAGAGGCAGGGCCAGGAGAGGGAGAGGGAGGGAGCGAAGGAGGGGCAGGGCCAGGAGAGGGAGAGGCAGGGCCAGGAGAGGGAGAGGCAGGGCCAGAAGAGGGAGGGGCAGGGCCAGGAGAGGGAGAGGGAGGGAGCGAAGGAGGGGCAGGGCCAGGAGAGGGAGAGGCAGGGCCAGGAGAGGGAGGGAGTGAAGGAGGGGCAGGGCCAGGAGAGGGAGAGGCAGGGCCAGGAGAGGGAGAGGCAGGGCCAGGAGAGGGAGGGGCAGGGCCAGGAGAACCGTGACTGCTGCAGTAGAGAGAGAGAGAGAGAGAGCGCCTACATTTTATAATTTATGCTGCTCTCTTGCTTTTCACACCGGCACAGACACCCACATACACATGATACATACACACATGATAACACACACACTCTACACACACACATACACATGGATTTTGTATTGTAGATAAACTATATATACAACAGTGTGTGGACATCACTTCAATAGTGGATTTGGCTATTTCAGCCATACCCATTGCTGACTGGTGTATAAAATTGAGCACACCGCCATGCAATCTCCATAGACAAACATTGGCAGTAGAATGGCCTTACTGAAGAGCTCAGTGACTTTCAACGTGGCAGCGTCATAGAATGCCACCTTTCCAACAAGTTTGTCAAATGTCTGCCCTACTAGAGCTGCCCCGGTCAACTGTAAGTGCTGTTATTGTGAAGTGGAAACGTCTAGGAGCAACAACGTCTCGGATGCGAGGTGGTAGGCCACACAAGCTCACAGAACGGGACGACTGACTGTTGAAGCGTGCAGCACGTGTAAAAATAGTCTGTCCTCAGTTGCACACAATGCTAAGATCACCATGCGCAATGCCAAGCATTGGCTGGAGTGGTGTAAAGCTCGCCGCCATTGGACTCTGGAGCAGTGAAAACACGTTCTCTGGAGTGATGAAACACGCTTCCCCATCTTGCAGTCCGACGGATGAATCTAGATTTGGCGGATGCCAGGAGAACATACCTGCCCGATATCATAATGCCAACTGTAAAGTTTGGTAGATGAGGAATAATGGTCTGGTGCTGTTTTTCATGGTTCGGGCCCCTTAGTTCCAGTGAAGGGAAATCTTAACGATACAGCATACAATGACATTCTAGACGATTCTGTGCTTCCAACTTTGTGGCAACAGTTTGGTGGAAGGCCCTTTCCTATTTCAGCATGACAATGCCCCCGTGCACAAAGCGAGGTCCGTACAGAAATGATTGGTTGAGATCGGTGTGGGAGAACTTGACTGGCCTGCACAGAGCCCTGACCTCAACCCCATCGAACACCTTTGGGATGAATTGGAACGCCGACTGCGAGCCAGGACTAATCGCCCAACATCAGTGCCCAGCCTCACTAATGCTCTTGTGGTTGAATGGAAGCAAGTCCCCACAGCAAGGTTCCAACATCTAGTGGAAATCCTTCCCAGAAGAATGGAGGCTGTTATAGCAGCAAAGGGGGGACCAACTCCATATTAATGAGTAAGATTTTGGAATGAGATGTTCGATGAGCAGGTGTCCACATACATTTGGTCATGTATTGTATGTGGTACTAGAGTAGTGGCCTGATGGCACACACTTAATGTGTTGTGAAAAGTATTATGACATGTAGTCATGTAATATTTAGTTTTTGTATATAACTGCCTTAATGTTGCTGCACCCCAGGAAAAGATCCTTAATAAATACAAATACAAGAGTGGAGCGTGTAGCTTGTTGTTGACCAATCATGAGTCATCAAAGCGGCATTATAAACTGGGTGGTTCGAGCCGTTAATGCTGATTGACTACAGCTGTGGTATATCGTACCGTTTACCATGGGTATGACAAAACATTTATTTTTACTGCTCTAATGACGTTGGTAACCCGTTTATAATAGCAATAAGGCACCTTGAGGCTTTGATATATGGCCAATATACCACGGCTAAGCGCTGTGTCCATAAGAACAGCTCTTAGCCCGTGGTATATTGGCCATATACCTCACCTGCTTGGGCATTATTGCTTAAATAAGCTACAGCCGTAGAGCCTCGCTCTGTGTGTGGCAAAAGTTTGAAGATATCTACACGAATCAATGGAAGATGGAATTAAAATGACAGAATTAAAAGTTAAAGGAGAAGGACCGCATCTGGATCCGACCAGGTCTGTACGGAACGGCTCTAGCTGTCCTCAGGTCCGTTTGGAACGATCTCTATATTTAAAAAAAAACAGATGCATATCAGGTCCGGATGGGAAAGCTCCAGGTCCATTTTGGAATTTGGACCCATGAAGACGTCTAAAACAAACAAGCACGCACCGCACGCACACACACAACACACACACACACACACACACACACCACACACACACACACACAACACACACACACCCACACACACACACACACACACCACACACCACACACACACACCACACACACACACACACACACACACACACTCCTGAACCATATTCTTCATCATAGCAGGTCTTTTGACCCGTCTTGTTTCATTTTCACTCATTGCTGCTCACTTGGCAAAGTTGGAGCAAACTCTCCCCACCTAGCGTCCTATCCCTGTGTAATTTGTGCGCCAGTCAATACACTTCTGCTGTGTCAGTGCTGCAATGCAGTTGGAATATCTTATTGCTCAATGAGTCCATTTTCCCCGTCTCTCTCTCCTTGCTCTCCCTCAGGTGATGTCATCAACCTGGGCGACAGGCAGCTAACGGTGCTGCACATGCCCGGCCACTCCCGGGGAAGCATCTGCCTGCACGACGGGGACAACAAGATGCTGTTCAGCGGGGACGTGGTCTATGACGGAGCCATGGTCGACTGGCTGCCCACCAGCCGGGTCAGCGACTACGTCAGTAGCTGTGAGCGCCTGGTGGGGCTGGTGGATAGTGAGCAGGTGGACCAGGTAATGCCGGGACACTATCACACGTTTGGTGCAAAACGGCTCCACCACATCGCCTCGGGGTACATCGACAGAGCCGGCACCTGCCCGGCACGCTTCTCCACATTTGCCTGGAGGACCTTGGCCGGATTGGCGCTACGGGCGTCCAACACACGTGGCATCTGCTAGCCACATGAAGAGGCTGGCACCCCAGGTTGAATCTTTTGCAGAGTTAGACTGGGGGATGTGAATCACCCCCTCAATTAACAGGATTTCCTTGTATTGTCTATTATAAACTGATGTAATCCAATGTATGTTATTTTAAATGATTCATCAAAATGCCCCCATTAAATTACATCAGGCAATGATTGACAGAATATTGAGATTCCCATTATTACAGGATTCATTAAAGACTGGAAAATTAATCTTGTTTATTATGTAATATTAAGATAAATATTAAGTTGTGTGATCGTTGGAATGCTCTTTCCCATGAGGTAGCCTAGTAGTTAGAGCGTTGGATTAGTAACTGAAAGGTTGCAAGTTCAAATCCCCGAGCTGACAAGGTACAAATCTGTCGTTCTGCCCCTGAACAGTTAACCCACTGTTCCTAGGCCGTCATTGAAAATAAGAAATTGTTCTTAACTGACTTACCTAGTAAAAAAATAAAATATGACAGTGTTTCTTAACCCCAGTACCTCGGGAGTCCCCACAACTACTTAAGCTCTTGATCATTAGTTGAATCAGGTGTGCTATCGCTGAGCTAAAACATATTTAAGAAACCATAGGGAGGCCCGCTTGGACTGGAGATGAATAACATAGTTCCCTTAGGGGACACAATGTGACAGCACAACACCTACACAGAGACCAACAGACACAGACAGACAGAGGGCATGACTCAGCAGTATCTTTTATAACCTTGTCCCCCAGGCTAAGAGAGAGGGAGCTGGTGGAGGAGACCTATATATTTTGTAACACTAGTCTTGGGCGGGCCAAGTTTTTTTTCGGGCCGCCTATGAATAAAAAAAAATAACATTTTCGGGGCGGATTTTTTTTGTCAGTGTTATCTAATATTTATATATTTATTAATTCCATTATTTTACTTTTAGATTTGTGTGTATTGTTGTGAATTGTTTTTAGATACTACTGCACTGTTAGAGCTAGGAACACAAGGATTTTCGCTACACCCGCAATAACATCTGCTAAATATGTGTATGTGACCAATAAAACTTGATTGACTAAAAACAGATATAAAGTATGTAGAAAAGATAAATGGGCCTATATATTTATAACTAGGATTATCTTTGAGAACTAACAATCACTGAAATAAAAGCTAGACAGTCAGGGAGAATAATTTAAAAAAACATTTTTTTATGGATTTTGTTTGAGTCACTCAAACTTTTAGATTTGTGTGTCATTGCAAAATGTGTAGAATTGTAGGACATTTTCTTTAAAGAAAAAAAGTCAGCCTCATTGCAAAATGTGTAGAATTGCAGGAACTTTGCTTTAGAACAGCTACATGTAGTCACTGGGGCCAACAGGAGGGCCTCTAAGTATTTGTTAGTTCTCAAAGAGAATAAAGTTCCTGCAATTCTACACATTTTGCAATGAGGCTGACTTTTTTCTTTTAAGAAAATGTCCTACAATTCTACACATTTTGCCATGGTTTATGCTATCTGAGTGACTCAAACAACATCCATTAATTAAAAAAAAAAAAATTCTCCCTAGCTTTTATTTCAGTGATTAAGTCAACAGCTGCACCATTGGCCATGCCCCCCACCTAAACCCCATTTTAATCCAGAAAAAGCCCCGCACTGTATAATCCATCACACTCGCAATAGAATAAAAGTGTTAGCACATTCTTGAAATGAGACAATCCAGTTACTGTGTGGTTTTTCCTTTCAACACTGTGAAAATGGCATTTAACAACAAGCACAAATTCCTATTGAAAGATTCATGTGACAGTTTGGCTGCTTCCCAATTCTTTACCCTTTTCCCAAAGTGTGCACTTTTACACTCCACATCATAGATTTAACAATGGTGGAAACTCTGTCTAGCAAAGGATTTTACCAATTCACAATTATTTTAAATCCATGACTGTTAATGTGTGGAAGTGCACACTGGGAGACGGGTGGAGAATCGCGACGCAGCCTTGGATTCCGTGTGCAGAGAATGATCGTGATAACTAGGTCAATGGCTCTTGGAGTACATTCAGACTTCAATTTTAAATGGATGAAATATTAATTCCGTCTCTAAACTATATATAAACAAAATACTTTGGCATGCACTCGTTTTATTATTTATTTTGAATAAAGTGTGTGGACATGCTCTGTAAATTGAATGGGTCTGTGTTGACATAGGTTTTTGGTCAACTGACACAGAGTTAGTCAACATTGACAAAAAGCACATGGTGTTTGATCGAGAGTGATGTTTGATCTAGGGTTAGTGGATGGCTTTAATCCTCATGTCATACTGACGTGACATTTCTACTGGGATTATATGATGTATATCATTTCCACTAAAAGGAGAGATATGACAGAATAAATAATCCAAGGCTGTTTCTGAATGGATACACCATTTATTATTGTTATGTTTAATACAATATTTAAAACATGACTGAGTCCTTATTTCTTCTCCCCCAGGATGACGTGCATGCAGACAGTCTGCTAACACAAGACACTCTTGTTAACATTCATGTTATCTATTAGACACAGTTATAGATATGCAATCTGTTAAAATAAATCAATATAGCTGTATTTATAACAAATCAATCACGTAATAATGTATAAGAAAAAGAAGAGTTTTGTTAACTTATTAAAAAAACTTTTACAGTAACAAATGCCACTTTGAAGCATGTACAGTTGTTTTACTCTGAGTAAAAAGGAGTGAGCCAGCTGTGAGCCCTTGGGACACAGTGGCATGTTAGAAAGTCCATTAGAAGCACAGGGATTGTTAGGCTTTACTGCACAGACCAGGACACACCTACCCCTGCCCACCTCATCACTTAACCAATACAATCAGCTGCTTGGCATTAGGTGAAAGACTACACTATTTTAAGACAAAAAACACAACACAATATTTTCTAGAGATCAATATTCCTGCATTGCATATTTGATCGATTACAATGTTTCATATCATATTGCAGCAGAATTCTGAGACCGGTTTGCCGGGCATAACGTTATGACTGTAGTACCACAAACTAAGCTATAAATCAACAAAGAGGTCAGAGTTGTGGGATTCCAAAACTCTTCACCCATGTATGCACATTCCCAGGTTCTACGCTCTTCAGTCAGTACATTTGCACCCCGGAACTTGAATGAGGCAGTGTAACACAGGAGTTAATATGGCTTCTCGTGATTATGTAGTACATTACCTTAGGCTTCCTTCAATTCATTATAATTACTCCATACATTGGTACAAATAATTGTTGTCAGTTTCTTAACGGAATGTCCTGGTGAACTCAAATATTGGTTGATGTGTATTAGGCCTACAATGTGTTAATGAATGTAGGGGAAGTTCTGGAAACCCAGCCGAGGAAGTGACCCTGATGTTATCACAGTAGTAACAAGTAGCCACAGTAAATTAATGGGAGCACAGTTGCATTAAGTTGAGCTTTCAAAATTCATTCACTTTCTGAGAAGTTTAAAGATCTGAAACAACACATTCCTCGACTTCGAGCACTATCATGCAATAAGCAAATCAGTGTATTAGTAGTTTCAGAGGACTTTTTCTGGCAGGATTTAATTGCTATTACAGGCGACAGTGGGTCTAGCCATTTGAATAGATCACAAGTTACACCAACAACCCTCTGACCACATTCAGATACTAAACATTCCCATACACTGACAATTCACAATTCTCCTGTCATTAGAGTGAAGTCATTCCAGTTAATACCAACGCCCTTTCATCAGAAAGGAAGTGGGGGCTTCCTTCCTGTCAGTTCTTACCAGGACCTTGGGTGATCTGGGGGTCTGAGCTGGGTTATACCTGGCTCTGTGGTTTAGATGAGTGGGGTCTGAGCTGGGTTATACCTGGCTCTGTGGTTTAGATGAGTGGGGTCTGAGCTGGGTTATACCTGGCTCTGTGGTTTAGATGAGTGGGGTCTGAGCTGGGTTATACCTGGCTCTGGAGCCAATTCCGGGGGTCCAGTTTAGCCCTCAAGTTCCTGAGGCTCTGACGGGCCGAAGAGGGGCGTGAGAAAGGGGTGCCGTCTGACAACTCAGGGCTGTGGCTGCCCTCGCTGGAGCTGTTACTGGAGGTAGAGCTGGAGCAGGACAGGGTGGCCTGGGGACGCATTGGGCTGGGATGGGGGCAAGGAGGAGGAGGAGGGGGGCTGACAGGAGCACTGTAACACCCCTCCATACCCCCTGCCCCTGAGGGTGCTGAGCTTGGCGTCCAGGGAGAGGGTGCGGGGGGCGGAAGTGTGAGGAGGGGGAGGAGAGGGAGAGGGGCTCTGCCCAGCCACTGTAGCGGGAGCAAGGGCTGGTGCTGCAGGGGCTGTCGCTGTCCGAGGTCAGGCTGGCTTCTGAGGAGAGCAGGCCGGGCCGGGGGCAGCGCAGGGGGCTGTGGGGGAGGCGGTGTGTGGGTGCGGGGCAACCAGGAGACTCCTCGAACAGGGACATCCAGGGAGGAGAGGTCCCCAGCTGGCTCCTCAGCTCCAGCTCCTCCATCCGCCGCGCCAGGATGTCCGTCACCGTACTGATGTCATCAGAGGTGTCAATAACTAGGAGGAACAGAGGAAAGTCATTACTGTGGTCGGACAGACCGTCCTAATAACGCTGAGACAGTGGAATACAGTTCAGAGAGGCTAGACCTAGACTTGGTGATGCTAGTTGAAGGGGGGGGTGGGGTCAGGTTCAATACTGCAGTGTGTGAGTGGACCCCACTGGTACTTCACCTGTCGTTGTAATAGGAGGAGAGCAGAGCACGAATCTCAGCAGACACAGCATTATCCTGCAGCAAGATACCCTCACAGGACGGGATGGTGAGGGGGGGCTAGGGTCCAGGGGGGGGGGGCAGGTATGTGCATTGACGGGCAGGGTGAAATAAAGTTGTGATACATGATTTGGGGAATAAATTGATGTGCATAACGCGGTAAAAAGGAGTTCATTTAGAATGTATGAATATTAGAATTCCATTGGAGTGTAAAATTAACAATGATGGGAATAGAATGATAATGGTGGGAAAAAGGGGGGAAATGTAATTTGAGCACAGGAACAAGGGAGAGTGGCAGGGAAGGTGATAGCCAAAAAGGAAGGAATGAGAAACACAAAGAGAGAGAGAGATAAAGGAAGAGAGAGAGAGAGTCAGCACGTCAGAGAAAAGAACACTTCCATCCATTATGCATAGAGGTTGGTTGGTGTGCTAGTGTGGTGGCAGGCAGCTCAGAGTAGAGTCCGATGGAGAGCTCATGCATATGTACCACCACTGTTAGAACAGTCAGAAACACGCATGTGGTTAAGGGGACTATCATCCTCTGGAAATATACTGAACAAAATTTAAAGTGTTGGTCCCATGTTTCATAAGCTGAAATAAAAATCCCAGAAATGTTCCATACGCACAAAAAACGTATTTCTCTAAGATTTTGCCCACACATTTGTTTACATCCCTGGTAGTGAGCATTTCTCTTTTGCCAAGATAATCCATCCACCTGACAGGTGTGGCATATCAAGAAGCTGATTAAACAGCATGATCATTACACAGATGCACCTGGTGCTGAGGACAATAAAAGGCCACTCTAAAATGTGCAGTTTTGTCACACAACAAAATGACACAGATGTCTCAAGTTTTGATGGAGTGTGCAATTGGCATGCTGACTGCAGGAATGTCCACCAGAGCTGTTGACAGAGAATTTCTCTACCATAAGCCGCCTCCAAGGTTGTTTTAGAGAATTTGGCAGTACATTGAACCAGCCACACAACTGCAGACCACGTATAACCACGCCAGCCCAGGACCTCCACATCCGGCTTCTTTACCTGTGGGATCATCTGAGACCAGCCACCCCGACAGCTGATGAAATTGAGAAGTATTTCTGTCTGTAATAAAGCCATTTTTTCCGGGATTTTTTATTTATTGGCTGGGCCTGTCTCCCAAGTGGGTGGGCCTACCCATGGCTGCGCCCCTGCCCCGTCATGTGAAATCTATAGATTAGTGCCTCATTTATTTATTTCTATTGACTGATTTCCTTATATGAACTGTAACTGAGTAAAATCATTGAAATTGTTGCATGTTGTATTTATATATTTTTGTTCCGTATATATTTAAATGTATTTGTTTTTGTAAACCTATTAACCTATTATTAAGCTATGATTTTTGTAACCCTAAACTTATAAACTAACTAACAAATTACTATATGTTCTAGATTTATTACTAATAAATAAAAGCGGAAAGAAACTCAAGTCTAAGTGTCCACAACATATTACTGAATCATATAAAAAGTATTATGGACAATTTGGGTCGCTGTCTTACCCATTTCGTGGTAAAGAGAACCCTGTTTCGATGTGACCAGGGTTGGTTTCCGGGCGATGGCAGCTCAATCTTCATTAAGTCGTCACAGCACTGCTTCCATTGGCCTGCAGGGAAGAAGGAAACTGTCAGTCATCTTCCAACATCCAATCAACCTGAGAAAACCACTAACGACACATCAGGAGTCAATGAGCACATGAACAAGAGCATATCAGGACCTATAGTGTAGGGTGTGTATGTCTACTCTAGGGCCAGGAGTTTTCCCCTGAGCTCACCAATGAAGAACTCAGGCCCCTAATCATGTGATCAGCCTACTTACTCATGTCATAGAACTGTTGCCAGAAGGCCTCCATCCAGCGGTGTGTGTCTTCACGACTGTCTGCTGAGAGTGTGTGTGTCACCTCCTCTCCTCCATAATGGTTACTGATACAGATACTCTGGGCCTTATTGTGGCGGTCCTTCTCTGACGCCCGTATTCTCGTCTTCTAACAGACCGGATACACACACACACAATCAGCTAATAGTGTTGCATTTGACCAAATGATTCAATAACCCCCCAAAAAGATGAATTTAAGCATCAAAGCATTTATTTTCTCGTCAACTCACAGTGCGTGAATGCACTTACTGACACACAGAGCAGTGAGTGACATATATGCCAAGTCACTCAAGTAACCTCAAGCATGAATCTGTCCCAGTTATCAGCTATCCAGGCTGTATCACATCCGGCCGTGATTGAGAGTCCCATAGGGCGGTGCACAATTGGCCCAGCATGGTCCAGGTTTGGCCCGGGTAGGCCGTCATTGTAAATAAGAATTTGTTCATAACTGACTTGCCTAGTTAAATACGTCCCAATTGTCTCTCATTCCTCCCAAAGTGTGCACATGTTCACTTCCCTTCACTAATTTGAAAGGAAATGACTGGTATAATGGGTGGAAACTTCCTGTAGCCCTGCCTCCACCAATCCAATGCTTTGGGAAGTAGTAAACGAGTGTACATTTCAGGAGAAAGGAGATATTATTGTGACACCCTAAGACAGTACTCCAAATGTATTTCCCCATCCCCACCAGTAGGTGGCAGCAGTGCCCTGTTCCGCCTCACTGGGTTCAGCTTGATCCTGAGAGCAGAGCAGTCAGAGCTGCTGATTGATGCATGATTCTACAGAACTGTCTCTGTCTGAAGCTGAATGAGGACTTTTTGCTGTGGGTCAGGGGCCACCAGCTAGCATGCTTTATTGTTTCATGTTGAGAGTGTGCGTATGTGGGACGTTTTTTTTCTCCATCCACTGACCTTATTGATGGAAATGGTAAAAGCCGGCTCTATGTTAGCCTCTACATCCTCTTGCCGGTGGTAACAGAAAAGGTTTGTCCCTTTAAGGACGCCGTAGACGTTTGTCCAACTCTGAGGGTCACCTCCAAACTGCTGTGAGAGATAGAGACGCTAATTAGAGAGAGAGAGAGACATGCCTTGCTATCCTCTCAAACACACACAGACACCCTCACCTTGACCTTCAAGCAGCCGCTCATCATCTGTTGGGTCATACAGTGAGGCTGGGCAGCCAGGCGACAACACACATTGCCGTAGA
This sequence comes from Salvelinus namaycush, assembly GCF_016432855.1. NCBI lineage: Eukaryota > Metazoa > Chordata > Actinopteri > Salmoniformes > Salmonidae > Salvelinus > Salvelinus namaycush. Next base: position 78,961 of record NW_024061605.1, on the reverse strand, counting down.
GAGGCACCCAGTGTGAACACTCCTCTACAGGGAACGACAGGGGGATAGAGAGAGAAAGGAATGAAACATCTACACACACACACACACACACACACACACACACACACACACACACACACACACACACACACACACACACACACACACACACACACACACACAATAGCAGGGAATACAAGTGTCACAGCTGCAAGGTGAGCCCCGAACAACAGTGGAGGTGCCCATCAAACTTTATTACAGCTGTAAGTAAGGGGCAATGAATTAAGCAGCAGCACATGTCATGGTGTCTACTCCCCTGTACACCTCATCATTGGAGTTTTACACAGCACTGACTCCAATTTATTACTATGACCTTGACAATGACTGTCAGACAGCTAACATCGTGGCTGGGAGAGGGAGGGAGACTGGGATAAATGGAGAGAGAAAGACATGGGGAAAGAGGATATCTAGTCAGTAGCACAACAATGCATTCAACCAAAATGTTGTCTTCTGCATTTAACCCAACCCCTCTGAATCAGAGAGGTGTGGAGGGCTGAGAGAGCGAGAGGTACTGAAACAGAGGGAGGGAGAGAAAGAGAAGTCTGACCCATATTTACTGTACATGGATAAACCACATCCCTACTGTGATCTACCGTTGCCCGAGATGCTGAGGTCATGTGTGCGGAAGCTGTCCTGGACGTGTGACAGTGACAGGGTGGTGTGGGCCAAGAGATGGTACTTCGGTCCCCTGTGAACAGAACACATGGCAGAGGCACTGGTGAGCTGTGTGACTGTGGTACTAAATACACACGTCGGTGTCTACGTCAGTGACTTTGTGTGGGTGTTTCGCTGCAGGACTGCATACGTGTGTCTGTATGAATGACTGTACACTACATGCCTAGAAATACGTCTCAGGGTGTGTGAATATCACTAGAGAAGTAGCGTGTGTACACAACATAAACACACTCACACCACTGTGGGCAGAGGCAGCAGCAGCGTGGCTCCTCCTCCGTTGCTGATGGGGCTGCAGGCTCCAGGGTCCATGGCGACGCGGAGCTTCTTCCCTGCCGAACGGCCCAGAGAGCTGCTCAGTTTGCTGGCTAGTTTCCGAGACGTGCTCCCTGTCGAGTAGTCCTCCTCTGAACAGCAGCTGTACATCTCCACGCGCAGCTCAAATCCCGGGCTGGCCTCGCTGCTTGATACGGCAAACACATATGGAGAGATACACAGTTATACGTGCATAGAAATGCATGCACACAGCAAAAACAAATATATACAAACACACACAGTCACACACACCGAAAACACATGCTTATACATACACAGAATGTACACTGAGTGTACAAACATTAAGAACACCTTCCTAATATTCAGTTGCAGCCCCTTTTGCTCTCAGAACAGCCTCAATTTGTCAGCTCATGGACTCTACAAGGTGTTGAACGTGTTCTACAGGGATGCTGGTCCATGTTGACTCCAATGCTT